>NC_092569.1:12575000-12735000 GCF_037975245.1 Apostichopus japonicus | reverse complement strand
CTACCCATCATATGATAACTGATGTATTGGGCTGTTTTAGCACATTGAATATTTTGTCTATGTGACCGCTAACATTTTGAGATAGTAGTTTAGTATAGTGCTCCACTAAACACGGTATCTTCCAGCTTCACACAGGAACTTCTAAAACGCCTAAAAATAACCTTCAATCCTCTCGACGTATTACCCATCGGTAGTGCATGTCAGCCTGTTCAATATCGAAGCATCGAAATGAATTATGTATGACTGAAAACATGACACAAAAGTAACTTCAGTAGGTGGTACATTTAGAACTATTTAACGACGGTTAACTTTCCAGGCGGATCGACATATTATTGTAGTATGATATCTACAGTGTATTTATGATTGTAAAATGTCCAAGGGTTACATGGTAAAAGGAGGTCAAATGACAAATTGGTCAACATGCTGCGGAAAAGCGTTTAACAACCAAATGTAATTTGAGTATTACGGTATTGTTGTAATAATAATAAATATAGTAGGCTATATGTAACTTGACAAAGGTTGTACCTGCGTGGCTTAAGACGTCATAGGGTCAGAGGTCAATCGTCAAAAAAAACTTAAACAGCTTCTTTAGCGCATATTAAAATGACAAACCGGCCAAACTCGTATCGATATTTAAGTACTCGAAGAAGTCCACATTGAATGATGTGTTCGTTTGTGGTAATGATGTCCCATAAGCTGTGTGTATAATATCTAACGGGGAAGATTAAAGTGGGGGGGGGGGTGCTCCACACTTCCATAATCAGTCGGAGGGTTTTGGCAAACTTGAAAGGTATTTCTTTGCACAACGTTACTTTAATACCTTATTAAAGACCCTCAGAATGCACTATTTGATCTCTTAACTTTTTAAAAGTTTCTTCTGGGGTGAAAGCCAACATGGAAAACAAATCCAAAGACCACACAACCATCCCCTCATTCGTAAAAATAAGTGGATCCGTCGGGCTACGCCTTGTCCACAACTTATCAGGCCTCTACCAAAGTCGGTGAGGGATCATTTGGAATGTGCCTTCTTCCTCCCCACACCCCCACCACACTGTACACCTCAATGATATTTAGATGTGTAAGAACATTGTTCCTCCCCCTCACGGTCTTTTCAGTAGATATATTTTCAACCGTTTCTTATTTGTTTTACGTGATAATCTTTAATTTATTCCCAACTAAACCAAACGCGCTATTGTTACTATAGAAAGGCACTTTATGAATTTGAAAAGTAATAAAAAAGAGGTTGAAAATTTACAAAACAACACTGAAAACGCATATGTTCGTTATATGAAGCAATGAATGGAGTCGAAGTGTAAGCATTGTTATGACTCTGAATAGAGATACTGGTTAATAACCTACACTACAGCAGATGTATTAATGATAAAATGGATTGAAGCAAGCAAATTATTAATAAGAGAACTGATCTTAGAGGTTTAATGAACATTTTTCAATGAGCATCCATTTTTTCTTCTTTGCACAAATCACCTTCGTTCTTCAACGACATATCAGTATACCAATATAATGTAGATAAAAAAAATGGTCCAACAAGTGGTTATAAGCTTTGAAAATGCATATATGTAAAATGACATATAGTAATGAAGATTAAAACTCGTTATTCCGAAAGTAATCGGTCCTCGGGCAAAGCGTTTTCATTAAAGGAAAATTCATTGGCGAAAATATTAGATTTGTTTTAGATCTGATAAATTATACTTTTGAGAAAAATGTACCAGGTTTTCTTTTTATGGTTGACTTTGAGACAGTCTTTGACAGTGTGGAGTAGAACTTTATTCCACTATTTCGGCAATAGCTTTAAAAAGTGGTTTCATGTTCTCTATAACAACAGTAATGTTTGTATTTGTAACAATGGTTATACTACAGGCTTCTTTTTAATTAATAGAGGTGTTAGGCAAGGCTGCTCCTTATGCCCTTACATTTTTATTCTGTGTGTAGAAATTCTAGCTTTAAAAATTAATTGTAATAACATTCTAAGGGGAATTTATATTGCTGGAAATGACACAGGGTTGCTTCAATACGCGGATTACACTGTATTTTACATTGATCATAACAGACATTCTCTAAAGGAAATTCTTCGTGTTCTTAATAACTTCAAGCTCTCGTCTGATCGTGCTGTGAATTTCTTCTCTGTTTCCGTTGGGCCCTTTTATTCACCATAGTCCAGTGTTCATTTATGATGTCGGTATTAAACCTACTCGAGGTCCAGTAAAATTCTTAGGCATTGTCTTTACTAATAACGGCGACGATCTATTTCGATTGAATCTCATTCCTAAAAATTGTTAATGTATTTGGTCTACTAGCAGTTTAACCCCAGTGGGAAGGAATACAATTGTTCAAAGTCTCGCGCTTTCTCAGCTAGTAGGCCAATATTTGTTTCTAATTTCCAAATCCGCCATAAAGCTTCATTAAAGAGGGTTGATCACATCATCTTTGATTTTGTTTGGCATGGCAATCCAGACAAAGTTAAACGTTCATCGATAATAAATTGATTAGGAGAGAGGGGTTTAAAGGTACCTCACATTGAGAGTTTTGTTAAAAGTCTGAAGTGCACCTGGTTCCGCCGTTATACAATCGATATGGATGGACCGTGGAAAGTTTACTTTGATATCTACTTACTATCCTTTGGTAAAAACACTGTTTTTTAAGTGCAATTGTAAGAAATCTGATGCAGACGCGTAGCGAAGAATTTGCCATAGGAGGGGCGAACCTGTAGGCAAATTATCAGAGCCGTAGATTCGGGACTGGAAACTATGAAAGCGTTGGAGCAAAACGTACAAGAAAAGTTTGGCCGAAAATGCCTCCCAGATCGCTGGAAATGGCACTTCCCAGGCCTTGCAAGTCTGCATCTAAGCATTTTCTATTTGAAATTACTAACGATATCATAAAAACGTACAAAAACTATGCTCAAGAGGGAGGGGGAGGGGGGAGGTGGTCGCCCCTTCGCTCCCTTGGCTACGCGCCTGATCTGATGTCAAGAACATTTCGAAAGGTTTTATTAAACAAATATGTGAGACGTGGTGTGACATCACTTATATGCCACGTGCGGACTCTATCGGAGATGAATGTATGTGGAATAACTCTCACTTACGCATGAATATTTTGTATAAAGAAGGGATTTTATTTGTAGGCGATCTCTTCAACGAGAACGGAGCTCCTCTGTCTTGTAAATCTTTTGCAAATAAATACCAGCTGAGTGCTTTCCCGATTACAATTTATTGGGGCTTAATTAATGTACATGTATTACCATAAAGCTGCTTAGACGAATCGAATAAGTATCAACATCAGAGCACGAATTGTAAAACGATACTGTGATTACGTCATTGCCGGAAGATCAGCTTTTGTCACTTAGGTTTACATTTAGTTATCTTCATTAGAAGTAGTCAATAAATCAATCTTCCAGCAATATATAACGTATATACTTATACAGGAGATATGGTTTGGCATAAAGCGTCTCCCATTCTATTCAGTAAATCCATTTTCAATTGCAGTTTATATGCTTTACTTGATAACCTTTTATTTATTCCCAGGTAAAGCAGACGCGCTATTGTAACTAGAAAGACTCTTTATGAATTCGAAAAGTAATAAAAAAAGATATTGAATGTTCACAAAATATCACTGAAAACGCATATGCTCCTTATTTGAAGCAATGAATGGAGTTGAAGTGTAAGCATTGTTATGACTCTGAAGAGAGAGACTGGTTAAATACCTACCTTACTGTAGATATATTAATGATAAAATTGATTGAAGCAAATCATTAAAAAGAAAATTGACTGGGAAGTTTAATGAACATTTTTTAATGAGCATCATTTTTTTCTTTGCACTTTCAAGTTCATTCTTATTAAAAAAAATATCAGTATACCAATATCATGTAGATAGCAAATTGGTTCAAAATGTTGGTTAAAAGCCTTGGAAATCAAGATTTATCAATTTCAATTCAATGTTTGAATATGCAAATATGTCAAATGACATGTATTAATGAAGTAGTGCAATGAGTATTTTACCTAACACTGCAGTAACTGTGGATATATATCTCTACCTTTAGTATTCTCTATAGTTTCAGTCGTCATAAATGTCATTTAATTATGCTAACGTTTGTGCTATTTGCATAAATTATGCCTTATTTTTAGACGGTGGGGTATATTGTGGGGTAGGTTGCTATGAGTAACTTTCAGTTAATTGGTTAAAATATTCACGTGTGATTATCCTTTCGTGTAGGAATGGTAGTAAGCACAACTACCTTCTTTGATGTCCAAGTGACGTTTTCAGAATTGTCTTTATTAGATATCTTAACAGAAATGAATCGAATTTTTAAACAAACAATAAGTATTGATGAAAATAATCTATACTTGATATTTGGAATTGCCAAAAGTTTAAAAGATCCTATTTTGTTCAGATCGCTGCATTAAGTTAGTAATATTTCGTAGACCTCTATGAAGATACAACAAGAAAAATAAACTAAATTTGATACTTTTCACTAACACAACAATGTAGTATTTTTGTCATAATCAATAACCTACTGTCACGAACGAGTTGCTGTACCTAGTAACTAGTCTCATTTAGCAAATAAGGTACATATTTCGACTGAATAACAGAACCTTTCGCCTTACAAGACATGTTGCGAGTTCTGATGGTAACACTGTCGATTATTAATATTATTTTATATATGGAAAGAAATACATTGAAAGGTTCAACATAAAATATGATGTTGTGAAATTTACGCCATTCTATGTTCAACAAGAAACAAATGGAAGTAAGAACCAGTAAAGGCTTCAGATGTCGGTACTCCCTGTGGTTATCTTGGTAGTCCCCATAACTATACAGCTTGGTAACAGCCGTGCTCCCCCCCCCCCCCCCCCGTTCTCTCCTGTCGTGTGCTTTCATTAGCTTGTCTGAAGTATTTTGGTTTTCAGTCTGTTTAGCAACAACAAAGTCACTAAGCGGATGTGTATACATTTAAAGTATAGAATTAAGTGTATATGCCCGTTACATTGTTATTGTTCTGTCACAGTAGCCTACTACATATACTATATGTGTTTTTTTTATAATTCACATATCACCTCTGTTTAAAATATACCTCTATTTTAACTTGAGTAGCATACCTATGGGTCGATAATCGTGTGACACCAGTCATGGTTACATTTTCCAAGAATGACAATCAAACCCAGGAGGTTCAATACTTTATCCAGTGCCCGAACCGCTATAACACGGTTAATGCACAAATACTCATCATAACACCATGTCTCCTTAGTCACTTTTCTAGGTCTTCTGGTTTTGTCGCATGGACCATGACCAGTATGGCGGGCCATCAGTCTCAAATCATGGGAGATCGACTTATACCGATTTAAATCGACATATACCAGTTTCCCTCGACATATCATCGATTTATTTTACTTATCATCGATTTAAATCGACATATACCAGTTTACTTCGACATATCATCGATTTATTTTACATATCATCGATTTAAATCGACATATACCAGTTTCATTCTACATATCATCGATTTAAATCGACATATACCAGTTTCATTCTACATATCATCGATTTATTTTACTTATCATCGATTTAAATCGATGATAAGTAAAATAAATCGATGATATGTCGAAGTAAACTGGTATATGTCGATATAAATCGATGATATGTAGAATGAAACTGGTATATGTCAATTTAAATCGACATATCATCGATTTATTCTACATATCATCGATTTATTTTACTTATCATCGATTTAAATCGATGATATGTAAAATAAATCGATGATATGTAGAATGAAACTGGTATATGTCGATTTAAATCGATGATATGTAAAATAAATCGATGATATGTCGAAGTAAACTGGTATATGTCGATTTAAATCGATGATAAGTAAAATAAATCGGTGATATGTCGAGGGAAACTGGTATATGTCGATTTAAATCGGTATAAGTCGATCTCCCATGATTTGAGACTGATGGCCCGCCATAGACCAGTGGAGTACGAGAAACACGCACAACGCCGTGTTGAATGCGATAGACGTAAACAAATATGTGAGGCGTGGTGTGGCATCACTTATATGCCACCCACGGACTCTATCGGAGATGAATATATGTGGAATAACTCTCACTTACGCATGAATGTAAATGTAGCTTTTAACAATATTTTTTATAAAGAAGGGATTTTATTTGTGGGCGATCTCTTCAACGAGAACAGAGCTCCTCTGTCTTGTTAAGCTTTTGTGCATCAGTAATTACTGTTTTGTGTTTGTAACACGGTAACATGCGTTACAGGTGGCACCAGTAGTTACTGTACTAGCTATGGGTATCGGCTGATGGCACATGATCCATTGATGTTCCAGTTGTGATTCTGATAGCTATTACAATCGGTTCCAGTAAAGCAGGACCTTTCAGTCTCTATCTAACACTTACAGTCTAAATGGAAACTTACCATGGAGAAGGTCTAGAGAGCATTTTCAGCTATGATTGGTCTAGTATGTGGTGTAATCTCAGATTCAATGAGGTGAAGGTTCGTCATCATTATCTTGAAAAGTGTTAGTGATATACAAGAGGGCCAACCGCCAGTTAAATCAGAGAGTTAACACTTAGACATCAAAATAGTATATTATTTCATGCACCACTTTTCATCTGATTATTGTGAGAATTAGATTACAAAGCAGATCGATTCCATAATTCACATGATTATTCATCAACTAATGTACAGTGGATAGCCTAACAATGTTTTTGGTAGCTAATGCTCCGAAAAAAATATAATAATAATGTTTATCACTAACTGGTCATTAACGAAATTATGTGAAAAAAGTGAGGGCGCTGTACAGTCAGATAACCGCTTTTTCTTCAAACCCCAAAACAAAGACTATACAACAACTGTATTTGTATACAAACACATGTCATTGTAGTTCGTGGTGAAGGTCAACGTTATTTAGTTGTTCATATTCAATGGAAGGGTCTTTGTTGCTGGAACCCCCTTTGAAGATTTTGGTCCCGTTTGGTCCCTTAACGTAGACCAAAGCTAGGCTATACTGTGTTATATTTATAAACAATCCTTTAGCTCGCATGTGTCTGCAATATAAACTATTAAATTATGACTAAAACTATCAGGTCCAAGCTCTCAATCACTAGTCACGCCTATTACGGACGTGACAGAGAATACACAGAGTCCTGATGGGTCAATTGAACAACAAGTTAACGTTACTGTATCCTCGCCTAGTTAGCGAAATTTTACGAACATACCGTGATTTGCACCGAAGGCGTTATGGATGATTAATCTAACGAATACATGTAGGCCTATAGTCTATCATTGCAAATGTTACTCCATCTGTAATATTTGCCATACACGGCCATAGTAGATAATAATGCCATGCCACAATAATAACGTTACAAGTGCCTATAGTACACATAACGCCGAGTCGTTGCGGATAAATATGATTAACTTTTCATGCTTGCAACTTTTTTGCAGGATGTTTTTTACTCAAATGCGTTCAAATGTTACGTGTATTGTTCAATTCGAGAATAAAGAACCAAAGTAGAGAATTGTACGTATTGTTTTGAAGAAGAATGCTACCCAATGAGATTTATTGTATTTACGTGTTCATAATTAAATGTTCGCCGCCACAATTCTTTGCAAATCTGAGTCTGGATTTTTTTCCTGCGTAGCCAACCTTTGCCTTTGAGATTGCTATGAAGAGTGTATGTTAAGCTGGTATTCACCAGCCAGCCATGTAGATGATGGAGCGGGCTAATAATCCCAATATTGTAGCGCGCATGCGCATTACAGTAATAAACCGTGGCGAGATTCTGAACGTTTGCCAGCAGTTTAATACAAGTGTTCGTGCTGAAGAAAGTCAATACACAAGCACATTTGGTTCAATGAGTGAGTTGACGATAAAACTGAAATAAACAAAGGAAAAACTACGTCTAAATAACAAAATGAGATAATATACATGTTATGAAAACAAGCAAAAGGTAACATATTCCACAAGAAGATGACATTCCTGGCGACAGATTAACTGTGCTGGTCAAGACGCAAAAGGCTGTGAAAAATAACATAGATAAGGTAAATAAGTACTGACTGTCATTCTTGTGGTTATCCGAAACTGTCCACTTCAAAGTCAAAGTAGGGAACACATAACATGTAACTGTATAAAATTGAGTAAACAAAGGTCCACCCTAAACTCCATTCAACCAAAATATGACCTATATACACATATACCCTGTACGCGCATCATGCACATATAACAATGTTTACATATCACGCAATTAGAAGCCAAAGGTAAAGAAACATACTGAATGAGTTGTGATGGTAAATAGAATTCCCAAGCATAGATATGAAGTACGCGTGCAATAATAAAGATACCAAGAAATACCACAATACACAACCTTGTATGACTTAAACAAAACCCTAACGACCAACCAGTTAACGTGTAAGCCCAAGTATGCATAAAATCCCACAAACCGTAAGCAACAATGTAGTACTGGAACGTAGCGGAATTGGTATACGGTCATACATAAATGGAGGATAAAAAACCTTAGGGCACCTCTCAAAATCACAGCGAAAACTGGCCAGTAATATCTGTGATTGACAAATTTGTAATCCTAAATTAGCAGTGTAAAAATAC
Organism: Apostichopus japonicus; assembly: GCF_037975245.1. Lineage (NCBI taxonomy): Eukaryota > Metazoa > Echinodermata > Holothuroidea > Aspidochirotida > Stichopodidae > Apostichopus > Apostichopus japonicus. The sequence continues at coordinate 12,726,374 of NC_092569.1, read as the reverse complement.
AACAAGTAGTCACAGACTATCACACTCAAAGTTAAGAAATGAGCAAGACACTTTTTAAGAAAAGTCACCCAGGAAAGAACCTGGGCACGAAAAACCAAACTACCGAACGGCTGATCCGCTCTCAATCTCAGTCCCCTTACATCGGGACTGGGACTGTGTGATCATCGTCGGGTGTGTTTCACCATTCCCTCGAAAAGAAACAGATACTACACATGATCTTAGCCAAAAGGCCGAGAAGCGATAATGAGCAAGATTAAGGCTAAATGTTCGCATCTAAACTAAGCGATGCTTCTGAGTTGAAAAACGTGACAAATTGTAACCAAAACGATCTAACAGATCTCAGTAGTCGAAAAGAAAAAGGTGGCGCTACACTAAAAAGTAATATAAATAGAATTAAAAATCATAAACACAACACCACCTATCCAAATGCATCCTTCAACGAAAAAGGGGAGAAAAAAAGGATTTCAATCAACAAAAAAAGTAGTAAGTAACAGAACTTATCACTGGTAAGATTGAAAAAATGTTAGACTTTGTTGATTATCCGTTATAGAGACAAATTAAAAGGAGAAAACACATATTGAATTCATTTAATTAACGTTCGTACTTTCTTTGTATGTTATTGACAGCTCATTGCTCTATATACTCATGTAATGTCAGAAGAAATATCCAATTGGAAGGAAAATTGCTCGCTACCGACGCTTAGACCAGATCACCATCAAATCAATAGCTTTGTATTTATTTTGCTTTATTTTTTGGCGGGGTAACAAATATAAGATAAATAAATGTAAATTATTAATTAATACAGGTTTGATAAGGTTTTCAACACTGTTAAAATATGTCGTATTTTTCAGTAAAATACAGGTGTGACTTTGCATAATCTCCCTCTGACTTTTTTATCCGGGGGATAAAATAATTCCGTTGTATAGTTTCCTTTACTACTCTGTATATGACATGTCATTAATGTTGTTCAGGTACTCTAAAAGGACAAAGTCTAGTTTAGAATTGATAAACTACTTCAATACAACACGACATGACATTTCAGATATGATCAATGTGCAAAGCGTGTTAATTTTGCAATGAATTCGTACAAACATCAAAAAGTGTTAATCAGCGATGGTCGCAATAGTTCTTGTGTGCTACCTTCAAAAGCCGTTGATCTATATAAATCAAATTCTAGATACACGAAGGTACACAAACACTTAATCCAGACGGTAACTGAATACACAGTCAATTGGTAGACAGTGCGTAGTTGAGCCTCAGTATAACACATCCATTAGTCAATAAAAGCTTGCAAGGGTGCCCTGTGGTGATTCAGGAGAATTATTTTCGGCATTGAAGACTCGCCACAAACCCCGTGCGGCGCTCTGAAAAAGTTAACTTCTCCGTTGCTTGCAAGTGAAGTTTTCTTCTTGTCGCTACAAAATTCAGACTTTAATGAAACGTGATACCTTGTTATCTTTTATCTAGACCTGAGATGTCCATCGCTGCTATGTACACTGTGTTGTGGGTATTGACCGTAGCTGTATGCATTGACTGTGCCCTAGTGTCTAATTACCGACGGTAGCAAGCTGTGTGTGTATTTTCGGGGACCAAACAACTACATCCACTCTCATCCCGTCCCCTTACATCTAGACTAACCGTGTGATCAACCAAAAACCAGATCCACTCTCAACCTGTCCCCTTACATCGAGACTAACCGTATGATCAACCAAACAACTAGATCCACTCTCAACCTGTCCCCTGACATCGAGACTAACCGTATGATCAACCAAACAACTTGATCCACTCTCAACCTGTTCCCTTACATCGAGACTAACCGTATGATCAACCCAAACAACTTCATCCACTTTCAGCCTGTCCCCTGACATCGAGACTAACCGTATGATCAACCAAACAACTTCATCCACTTTCAGCCTGCCCCCTGACATCGAGACTAACCGTATGATCAATCAAACAACTTGATCCACTCTCAGCCTGTCCCCTTACATATATATAACCGTATGATCAATAATAATACACACATACTGGTATTAATATAATTAGTTCATTTCCACTCACTGTCGGAATAGGGTACATGACATGTATGGCTATAATAAAGAGCGCCATCTTAAATCTCTGCTCTGGCAGAAGTTTCACATAAAGTACTGTACCTCTCAGATGACCTTGAACCCTTCCGCAACCCATCATGACATTACGGTTCCATACTCCCAATCTGGTGGCGCCCTTTGTTTGGAATGTATGTTTAACACGTGACATATAACGTTAACCTAGCTGTTAATGCATTTGTGATGATTTAAGAGAAGATCACTATTTTCTATAAATAATCATAAAAAAAAATACATGCTGCAGGTAAACAATACGCCTTATTATTACATTTGTATACCAGCAGTTGAAGTACAGAATATTTAACTGTCGTGGTAAAGTTTGTAAATATGAACTCTCTGGCCCTGTGTTTTTTTTTTTTTTTTTTGTGGGGGGGGGGGGGTAGGTGGGTGGTTACCTCAGCAACTCGGAATGTTTCGAAGAGACTATAGAATCTCAAGGAATAATGCTTTAGAATATTTCAGCCACGTTGGCAGTATATTTCTCAAAATTTGTACGAGATCATTCCGGTGGACTTCGGGCAAGTGTATACAAGCCGAAGATTATTCCCTTCATATTGAACATTGAGACCTTTATCCCCCTATATTTATGTGGTTCTCCCTAAAGGGGGTCTGAGGGTCAATTTGGCCCAAAAAAAAAATGAAAAAAGAGGATGCACAAAATCTTGAAATAATCTGGTCCTTGGGCATTTAACCAGCTTCAGCCTCAATTGCACATTGCTCAATTTAGTTTAAAAATGACGTGAGATTTTAATTTTTGTCTTTTCCCACCAGCCGACGTTTTGATAACTTTAAAGGCATTGAAGACATGCCCCGAACCACGTTCCGCCCTCTGAAAAAAATTAAAAATTTTCCGTTGCTTGCAAGTGAAGTTTTCTTCTTTTCGCTACAAAAAGCAGACAGTAAAGAACGTGCTACCTTGTTATCGTTTAACTGGACCTGAGATGTCCATCGCTGCTATGTACACTGTGTTGTGGGTATTGACCGTAGCTACATGTATTGATTGTACATTAGTGTCTAATTACCGACGGTAGCAAGCTGTGGGTGTATTTCCTGTGATCGATGGTGGTGTCTAACACTTCTGTTACACATTATTCGAAACTAGGTCAGATTACCGGCATCATACGTTTCTTTGTGCGCGAGTCTTCACTCCCTTTAAACTAAGAACCCTTTGACTATATATTCAATATCTTTTTCACGAAGTAATTAGTCCCTCTGTAGTGTATGGGATGATAACTAATCATAGCTGAGCATGTCTAGATTTATCGATGAAATAGTATAAGATAATAAGCAGACTGATAGAAAACTAACAACTCAGCTTATTTCAAACAACTCACACGATAATGTTATTAAAAATAGCTGTCAGAACTCTGATAGACGCCCTCTATTTATATATACCCATATGATATATTGACACGCAAATTCAGAATCGATTGTGGGTATCGAAATATTTCAGACATGTTTTCTGTTGTTTATATAAGTCGGTCTCTTTACAATATTTAGACTTTTGATCCATTTCTTTTCGCCCACGATTTTCACTATTCTCTATCAGTTTTTAATTGCATGAGATATATGTACAAGACATTTCACAACTGGCGCCACGCGTGTGACGCATTCATAGAAATTTCTCCATTATGTAAATGGAACCTATATATGCATGGTGATGTTTACAATTAACTTATAGTGTATACGATATCATCTTTCTGTGGTTATGAAATGCTTGGCAAACAAGTTTATACACCGACTTAACAACGTATTTAGTTTGGCATTTGTACAAGCCACCCACATGCATATTAACTAACATATAATAAACGTTTGCCGTAGTGAAAAACACAGTCATCACGTTGACAAAAAAACAAAATACAAAAACCTATGGAGACGAAAGTCTCTCGTTAAATAGTCGAATCAAACAAGAATACCACTGATCAAGTTATGATTCGTCTGGAAGAGGTTTTTATGTGGAAGGGAAATGAAAAGAAAAGTTTGACCAAACAATGGAGTAAATAAACAATAAACGATGCCCTTGTATTATGGAATTAAACCCCAACATGTATAGTATTTGTTCCAAAGAACGAAGGGTATATAGGTTTTTTTTTTTTTTTTATAGCGGGGGTCACGAAGCTTGGCGTTTGAATATATCTAGAGAGTGGCAACTTGTTAACGACATGTGAAGGCAGACAGACATTTCAAAATATAGCCTAGTTGCTGCTTTTATGCCGGGTCCAAGTAAGGTAATTAATAGAATGAGTGTAAAGAGACTATATAGTTTCCCTATATTATTCACCTAAATATACAATGTATGCGAAGTTAGGTAAGCATTTAGTATAAGGTTATCAAATGTCAGTGTCTGTTGAAACTAGTTCGATCGCTCTGGTTAGCAGCACTCTGGATCAATCGCAAGCACATCATAGACCCGACGGTCCAAATTATATCGTGGGGGAGGGGGGGGGGGTTATATACCTATCTACGCACATACTGTGCTAAGTCAGCAAAAAACTTTTACGATGATTGCGCAGGGAATGTGACTTAACTCGATCAAGCTATGATGTTACTGAAAAACTGCAGTGCATCGCAGTTGTGACGCCGTGCATGATTCAACAGGCTATAGCGACCAAAAGGCATGCACAACCCAATCCTTACCCCCCCCCCTCCCCTCCCCTCCCACCCCTTTGGTTTAGTTTTAGGTGCACATATCACTTAATTTACGCACAGCCACACACACACACACACACACACACACACACACACATACAAAAGGCTTATATATGGTATCTTCTTAATTAAAAACGATGGACGTAAGGATCGTTGCAGAAAATTAACTCACCACCCCCCCCCCCCCCCGTCAGGAGCAGATAACAGTTTCGTATTATACGTCTCGCAAACGGTGTCCCTATGTCCGGAGCAAGTGGTCGCTGCAAGATGCTGGTTAAATTTCTCCGAAGAACTAATTGCGCCCCTTTTTTCTCCACCCCCCCCCCCCGTGGCGTCGGCCTGTTGGATCACTGAACTGTTAGCAAATGTCCACCCTGACCTCTCCTCTTTCCTTTTATATTTTGCCTCCTTCTTTCTCTCTCCAGCGACCTGCCCCCCCCCCTCCCCCATCTCCCCACTCTACTCTCTATTTCACCTCAGAGGTGCAAGCAATGTACCTAATACATATATAATTTTCATATGGGCCTCTACTGCAAATAGCGATAATGTTAATATAGCCCGTGTACTGATTATAAGCTACTGATACTCACCTTGTTACACCTTTCATACCGGTAGCATAACCCTAGAAATTATATAGCGGAGCACCCCATAGTTACCACACAATATAGGTGCCTGGGTCTTCGATAGGTGAGATTCTCTGATGCATCTGCATATATATGATGTATATTATCTGGTGAACACTATGAGCTTTATGTTTACCGTTTAAATCAACTTTAACGGCCACTTGTATTTGGATGATATTTACGATCCTGTCACAAATATTGATAGGAATCGTCGTGCAGGCCGTGCTCATAGTGAGATATTACGACTTTTCATACCTTGGTTTTTACGACTTATTAAACTAAAAATATTTTTTATCACCGAATTAGTTACATCTGTCGAATGGAGATATATTGTAATCCCGTCAGCATATTGTCACTCAAACGTGAAATAAATACACATACATTGTTATGTCTATTGTGTTCAAACAGTACCTTAAAATGTTACCTCGGTGTTTTTCTAAGACTAGAACTATATGGAGTCGAAATAAAAAACGTTTGTGATTTTGTTGTGAAGGCTTTATGTGTCCGCCGCGCACCAGAAAGTAAAAATCCTTTATACTCACTCGACAATCTTGTTATGACATGTTAAGCGGATATGACGTCATGAAAGGAGTCTCAAAGAGTAGCTTAGATTGAGTAGTTTACAAGGACCCCACATCAGCCCGGAGATACATTTCGCGAATGAAATCATCATTCTGCTGGCTTGAGGATTAAATTTCGCCGGATAGGTTATGTGACAAGGAACGACAGACAGACAGACGAAAATATACACCGACAAACACGGAAGCTGAAACAATGTTTTGCTTCTTGTTTGTTTATATCATATTGCTATCAACATAGATAAATATAAAATGATGTTCGTCTCGGCTTTTATGCATTACGGGGGTTTTCTCAGATGTGAAGGAACCAACGACTCTTTCAGAGGAACACGGTGAGTGTTTTCTATGTAAACTTTTATTCTTGTGCTATATAAGCAATATAATTCTGCCGTTTCCAGGTGAAACTTTGCTATCAAAAGCAGGTATAGTTGCGTTTCAAAAACTATATTCCATTCACTTTCCACCGAATCTATTCTGGGAAGTACATATATATGCCTATATATATGCCTATACATGTCTATATATATATGCCTCATATGCCTATATATATACCTATTTATAGGCATGTATATAGGCATATATAGGCATATATGACTATATATATGCATATATAGACATATATATAGGCATGTATTTATATCTATATGCATATATAAAGGCATATATAGGCATATATATAGTGTATATACATACATATATATTATTATTATTATTATTATTATCATCATTATCATCATCATTATTATTATTATTAATTTTACATCATTATTATTACATAATAATTATTACATCATTGACAAATAAGGAGTTTAAAAGGTCACCTCCGTAATATAATGTTGAGGCCTATGCAAGCGATATATTGCCAGCGAACAACATTCTAGCTTATTTATCTCTTTTCCGCTTGTTTTCATGGGAAGGTATATAGACATTTCATCTAAGCCACATGTCTTCATTAAAACCGTTGTCAGGCTGGGTAACTGGGCCGCCCCCCTTTTTTTTTTAGCTTTAACACTTTTAACCATACACACCTATCAACTTGTACCTGCATTCTGTTAGGCACACAGTAATGGTTTTTCTTTGTTCAGTATATTATTTTTTATATATTATCAAGCATATGACCGATAGCACTTTCATATTTCGGGGAAGATATAACAGTGAGCTGTTATTATATTATTAAAAAGCTGGAGCATAGTGAGATTAATCTACATTTTGCGTAGATTAGTATAAAAGATTATGTAAATATGTTTGTGAAAACCTCATATAATATAATTAAGGCATATTTATGGTAAATGCTCGATATCAAGGGATGACATTTTTTTTAAATCTCTGAAGTTACATTCACGTTTAATTAAACTTGATCGATTGTAAAAATGTCATTCCAAGGTGCTTGACTTTTAACGTCCCGACGAAAGAATATGCGTATATCATAACATCGTTATGCAAAGCAAAATCACAAAGTAAATTAATTCCTCGGTTTCTAAAGATATTAGTCTATATAATTTAACCGTAAATTAAACTTTCACGACTTGGCGAGAAAGGCTAACAGTATAAAGCATATACCGAAGAAGTGTGCAAAGGTGAGAATAGCGACGCTCCCGCACATGTATATACGAACGAGAAATTAGTTGTGATTGATCTCTCTCCGCCCCCCCACCCCCCCCCCCCCACCTTCCCCCATCAACCCCACAACCATTGGATCGATTTAAAAGTGATATAGCTTTAAAATAAACAGTAGAATTTCAATCCATAAATGTGAGAAATAAGAGCTTAGCAATATGGTTTCATTTTACTTGGATCAGTAGAGTACGGAAGATTTAAAGTGCCATCAACATAAGAAAAACTTTGCACCATAAGTTGACATTTCTCAGCAAATTGTTTAGATAACAAGATAATATCTTATCAAATTCAGAAAATGTTGGATTAACAATTTATCGTTCCTCGTCAATTCAACATCTTTCAGTAAAATGTTCAATTGTTCACTTTATTCCATCTGAGCAATTGAACAATTTTCTGCAAAATGTTTAATAGACAACTTCGTGTATGCGTGGTAGATGATTCATGCGTATAGTAAAGTACGGTAAATATGAATGGAAAGCAACATGGTGGAAGAAGGCCAGAACGATACCGTACTATTTCTTCTGACCTGCAGAGGTCGTACACATTTTAGCCGACGCCAAAATGGGGCAACGAGGAGAAGAAATAGAGACATTAAGCCTTCAGGTATGTGAAATTTTACTGATAATATAATAGATAAATGTCAAAGAATTTTTTCAATTGCTCAGTTGGAATGAAGTGACCAATTGAACATTTTGCAGAAACATGTTGAGTTGACGAGATACGATAAGTTGTCAATTAAAAATTTTGCAGAAAAAAAAGTTCAATTGCTCAGCTTAAAGCAACAGAGCAATCCAACATATTTCTGATTTTTTTATAAGAAATTATCTTGTTATCTAAACAATTTACTGACTTATTGGGGCAAAGTTTTCTAATGTTTATGGCACTTTTAAGCTTCCGTAGTGGAGCAAGCTATTGGATAAAAAAAGTATATCATACGGGGAAAACATGGAATAGAGGGCCAGGGGCAAAGCTAAGCCCTCTGGTCTCCACCGTACCTCCCACGCTAACCCCTCGTCTAGGGATAACACTTGACAAAGCCAAAGATGGATGCAGCCGTATACAGGGGGTGGAAGAGGGTTCAATCAGCCAGGCAGTAACTTCGGAGAGGTATTATGGGATATGCAATATTACTTTGAGGGATTAACTTGCGAGGGAGTAACATACAATGTAATTGATCGATGAGCGGATTCCCTGAGTGTCGGCAGAGTAAATCCTACCCTAGGGATTTTCAATAATTGCTCAAACTTGCATGGCTTGTTGAGTTAATTCCATATGCAGATGCAATCAGTCCCTTCAAAATTCGCACTGCGGGTTTGTAAAATTCCTTCAAAACATATTCCAGCAAGTTAAAATCATAATAAGATCTTCCGCCCGCCCCCCCCCCCCACCCCGAGAGACTCATCACCTTCTCAACAAACTATAAAAGTACTGCGTTCCTTCCAGCCCGCCCATACACCCCACCTTTTCGATATAATGAAAACATAGGTTATCGTCAGCAATAATTGTTTTGCAATGTAACCTACCACGGCCAGTTTCAACTCTACACCTATAGCGATTCTGGATACACCCCTATAACTTCATGTTAAGTTTCGCATGACTTTCGCATGACTTTCGGGCATTCTTTCCTCCGTATATAGAGAGCATCTCGTCAATGATAAAATACTGCAGGCCTATATGTAGGCCTATTTAAATTTGCCAATACATGACGTTCGGCTGTCATTCGCAGAATATTGCATGACTGCTACTGTTACCATGACGACAAATAATACATCATCGGTACTCACCTCCCCCTCCCCCCCCCCCCCCCCGGCTCACCCTAAGAAAAAAAGTGTCAGAAAGTTAAATATTGATCTTAAAACTTTATCAGAAAGCTTAGTTACTTTATAAAGTCGATTCCCCATAATGCATAAAAATGCATGAAGCATATAAATGTATAATTAAGATTGACACTGCGTCATGTCTGGGAATGACTCCTTTTAGTTTTTAATTTCTAAAACGATTATACGTCACATGCTTATTGTTTGACATTTTGTCAAAATTCTAGCAAGTTTGCAAAAGACGTTAATTTTCAACCTTCTTTTGACCGTCAGTTGGCACGACTAGTATACATTTCGTCAACACGGTAAATTTGAAATTTTTAGTGATTTATAAACAAGTCGTCCCATGTGCAGTCTGTTTGATGTTTCCGTAGTAAATTGAATATTTGAGTTTTTGTTTCTTCAGAAAAATGACAGCTTACGATATAGTAATCCGTTCTCAAGTCACTTTGTTATACGGTGGTTCTAAGGGGACTTACGAGCTATAGGCTTACTGCGTCAGTAAAGACATCCAACGTGACAAAAATACGATATTAGACGTGTTGTCGAGCCACATGCGATGCAGCAACTCGACCATTTGAGCATTTTCACCAAAGGTATAATATTATCGTTGATCGTTATATTATCGCTTATATTTGTCATCTCGACAACAATGACGTTTTTGAAGTGTTATAGACAAGTATATTTGAAACGCGGCAACTGGATTATTTAGCAACGAAAGTCAACAATATTGTCGAGATGTCCCGTTATAACAACACGCTAAGTCTACAACTCGCATGTCCATTCAGAACCACCGCACTTTCTGTTGTTGTTGTTGTTTTTATCATGATACCCTGGATGAAGAAACGGTTGCATGGCATGGGATATATATATATATATATATATATATATATATTGAAATCTTTATGAGTTGGAAATCCAGAACAGTTAAAAAAAACTTCGTCTATATATAATAATTGAAATCGTACTGAGTTGGAAAATCCAGAACAGTTAAAAAAACTTCAGCCTCCACCGGGATTCGAACCCGGGCCTCCCGCTTTATATACGGACACCCTAACCACTAGGCTATGAACGCTGATTGTATGTCCATAGGTTCGAAACCGGTAAGGAAGGTCGTAATTCCACTGTAGGCGTTTGTCACCACATGTATCGAACAATACTAGTTCTGTTTGGGTGACATATTTGCCTAACTCTCGAGATCAAACATGATGCTAACCAACTCAAATATATACATATATAAACAGGAGCTATTAATTTAACATTTTAGTTGATCCATCATCATTATTGCGCCAAACTTTCTGATGATCAAAATGGCTGAAAGGTTCCAAAAATCATATTACAGGAACAGTACCTTCTTGTGGGAACTATATAGATTTGACCTTTAAACTCATTATAAACTCCTGACATTGAACATGGTGGTTTGACCACTAGTGGCCTTTAATATGTCTGTAGGTTGTTGAAAATATTATTGAGGGCTACTGGTGGCTTGTAAAAGTATTTCTGTATAACAGTAACTAAATGTAAACAATAAAAGCTTAAAATAAAGTACCAAGTTACATAAAAGTATCGGGTTTTGTATATTCCGCGCACCAATCATTCTTTCAGCATAGAGTGGGCGAGTATCCTGAAGCTGAATATATATTCAGTTGTTAGTCATTCCTCTAGTAAACTCTTCTTCTTCTTTTCGCCCCCCCCCCCCACCTTCTTTTTTTCGAGAAAGCAAGGTTTGTTATTTTCACTTCACCTAATTGCAGAAACCACCGCGAAGAATGGACTAGGTTGCTTCTTTAGAAAGCGGAGAGGTTTTCCAGGTCATAAAATTCGGATTAATTACGCGTATCGGGAAATGCTTTCATCACCATAAAAAAAAAAGAAAAAAAATAACGCTTGAAATCTAGCGAAAATTAATTCCGTGACTCACGTAATCAGAGATCTAAACGACTATTTGAGGGTCTTGGTCACTTCAAGAGAAACCGACTCGATCCAAAAAAAGTAAATATCCTTCTAATATCATCATTTTACAAGTTCGATCCTACATATAGACAGTGCAATGTGCTTATACATAAATGCATCCTGTTATGTTTAAAGGTTCTTTGAACTGTTGGTAAACGATGTGAAAAGTTTCACATGTGCAGGATTCATTGCTATATATCAGCTCCAAGCCGTTTTGCGAAAACCTTCAACTCGGAATCTTTTTGACAGTGTACTTTATATAGCTGAAAAGAGAAGGGTAAGTTCTTTGAAGGGAGTGCGGCTGGTTTGTACTTCACGTAGGCCTATTTTGCATTTATATTTCGTGTTCATAACATATAGATTATATACTAATTTACTTTGCCAGAATTTACTCAGTATGTATCGTTACATCTCTGCAAACTAATGGGTTTGCGAACAAGAAAATGGAACACTATCGGACCTATACGCTTGACAGGTAATGAATTGCGTCTAATTTTTTTTTTTCTTCTTCAAGATAGCGTTTCGATTATAAGGCCGTTTTTTAGCGTATATGATAAGTGAATAACCTTTTTCTTTTCTCCTTTTTTTTAAAATTTATAATCGTTAAAATTTATATATTTACCATTACAATACTGATGCACTTTCTATAAACCAACGAAATTTAGAACTGGGTCGTCATTCTTACCATACCCATGAAGGATGATTCACAACATTACACTACAATTAAAATAAAATAAAATAAGCAAAGAAAAATTCTCTCAGTATACCTTCAATCATATACCAAAATTGTAGCCGACAATTGCGTTGCATATCACCCGTAAGCAAAGTAGAATTTAAAGCATATGTAAGTTATTGAGTTCGAGTGAAGAAAGCTTAATTCCATGTGGCACTAAGAGTTTGATTTATCTTTTGGCAACCCTCCGGCTAGTCCGAGAAATGTACCTCTGTATGCCACCGAAAGACAAGACTTATCAAAACATTTGGTCAAAGAACGTTCTCTAATGCCGCTCCTACTCTTTGGAACTCACTTCCACTGCACATCAAGTCGGCACCCAAAAAACAGACTTAAAACTTATCTATTTTTTGACTGCCTTCCCTGAGCACTAGCGCCACTGAGCATTGGTTTTCCTATGGATATTGGCGCTATATAAATTTGCATTTATTATTATTATTATTATTATTAAGGATCAGACTTCAACAAGCATTTGACCGCTACCGCTTCTAACACCGGCATTGCATGGGTTTAATTTGCCAGTAACCGTCTTCAATCAGTAAGGAATAATTTGGGTTTAGTAAAACGGCACTTATAAGAACATTTATTTTAACTAACTTTTAATAGGATTAAGTTTATGAGACTTTATAATTCAACATTGAAAAACTGACTTGGAAATTACAAACAATTAAAAACGAGTAAAGAAAATATGGAGCTAGACAGGATTCGAACCAGTGACGTCAGGATTCTGAAAATTGTTGCATAAGACGGCGACAAGTTTTGTGTACTAAACTTTGAGGAAACCTGGACAATTACATTAAGAAGCAAACTTGGCTTTCAATGGCAGCAAAACAATTCATCATAATACATATATAAAGATATGAAATGACAAAAAAAAAATCATAATTAAAGGTCGCTATACTTCCCCCAATTTGAAACGCGTGCTAAAATTTGCTTCAAAGAGAGGCAATTCTTCTGGAGGTTCCGACCAGACCATGTAATGTATTATTAAAAAAATTTAAGAAAAAACTGGTTGATTACAAGTTTCTTCCTTTTAAATATATATCAAATTTGGTGACATTAAGTAATAGACTATGACATTAATTGACTTTATCAATAACATAAATTTGTTTATGCTCGGTGTAACTGGCATATTTCACCCCCCCCCCCCAATCAAAAGAATCTACACTATCCTTAGTTAAAATGGACACTCTTAAAACATGGAGTCACGCAAACCAAAAACACACAAGTTCTGTGCCGTCGCTATGTCAGTCGAGAATCTAGCCTCTCCACCCAACCCTATATACACCTCTTATCCGCTAATTGAATTGTACCAAATGTTACTCTATATAATTACTCCACTGTTATACCAGTGAGCTGGCACTCTAACAGAGTAGCAGCTCCCTGGTTAAACGAATACCAAATACCTACACCACATCCCTCACGTGACACAGCTGACCCCCCCCCCCACCCCCGCTCTCATGAACCATCCCTCTAAAAAGTTCTTTCGAAGTAAACTCCCTCCGCTCGGATTTACGTATGAGAAATATAGGACACGGCTTAGGGCTAGGGGTTAGGAACTAAGCCTGTATGGGGTTTATTCATCGCATTAATTTTGGAATTTAGGGGCATTAGTCATCTTAAACACAAGCTATACATTGACAGATAGATGAGAAATTTCTAGGTTTTGTGCTATCTTATGCTAATTATGTAGGCCTATGCAAATATATGCACATTGGCCGCCATTTCGAAGGCAAATGTATATAGCGTCGTTGGCTGTACACGAGATTCAGTGATCACCTGACACTTTGTATAATGATTCTATGCTATTGCATTGTTTTGTATGTGGTGGGAGAGGGGGAGGGAAGGGGGCCAGGGGAGGGATATCCCCACTATTGGTACGTTACGTCATTGAAATAAGATAGAAGTAAAGAAGTTGTCAAATTCCAGAGTTCTCTCCCATATCTGGCCTGCCTATAGAGAGCATTGTGGACTTTCAAGAAAGTAGGGAGCTTTGTTGGAGCTTCCTGATCAAATGAATAAATTATACACGTGACCATGGTTGGAGGGGGGGGGGGGGGAGTCGATACATGCATAATGAATCACTAAAACTCGTATTAGTCAGTCAGTCTAAAATTTCAGTAAACCCTTTTTTCTCTACTTTTTTATTCTTCCTTTGGATTTGTTTTATTGGGTCTGGTTGATTCTGTTCGTCCCGTCCATGTATGATCACAATGTCAATAAAATTCTTCCACTTTACTTCAAGTGACTAAGCCAGCGAAAAGGATTAAGTCCCTAAGAGTTGATGACGTTAATAGGAAACCCTACAACACAGTCAACGATAAACGAAACCACTGCGTATATTCGTGTGGATTAGATCATATGGAGAGAAAGGTCGCGCATGTAGATCACTTAAAGCTATATAGGCCTCCATGGCCACGATAAGAAATTGAAGAACTAGGACCGACTATAGCTGAATAATTTTACTTTATATCGGTCTAGTTTCCAGTCTACCATCAAATCAACGCTTTTTAGACACTTGTGGTGAATCGGTTTGCACAGATGGGGGAGGAAGGGAGTGAGCGAGCGAAGGAAGGGGGGGGGGGGGATCGATAACATAGTTGTTTATAGATGAACTGCTGAAATTTCCATTTTTTATGCTTAAAGCTATTATATATGTAACTATTTCTGATGGATGCGTTTATGTTAAGCCATGATAAAGGTACCTGAATGGGTTTTTTTGGGTCTGGCAGAGGGGGGGGGGGGGGGGGCGCCGAGCATTACTATTCAGGGATTCCCTTAGCGGGCCACCTCATTCGAAACTGTTCCTACACCACTGGGGTCTTTTGCAGCCCTTGGAAATTCATTAACTCCAGCACAAAAATTTGTCATAAAATTCCTGAACTTAATTATAAAGCCCGGGCCGTAGAGAAAAATAAAATAAAAATATAAAAGAAAGTTAAACGAAAAAAATGCTTGTTTATGCCTGAGAAAACAAATGACTTGTTATCCTTGTATCATTGTTATAACTGTAAAGCTGAGATATTTCTTATGTATATATTACGAACTCTTAAGAGCTGTTTAACGTGTTTGCTATATACAGTGTCATCCGGGCACTTAGGTGTCAAATTGAGCAAATTTGGTGAATATATATATATGTTTGGAAAATGTTTACTCACAACATAACTGCAAAAGAGGCATAACAGCCGCCGAGTTGGATATTGGGTACCGTTTCTGAGCAGATGCTCTGAACAGCAGTAATCAAGTAGGCCTACGTTGCAACTGGTCACAAAATACCAGTGTGTTATCCTATCCATGTAAAAAAGTTAAAACAGTATCATTATTGACGAAACTATCACAGTTGAAAAGAAATAACCAGAAATTAAAAAAAAAAGGAAGCAGGATTTCTCTCAGCTTATGGAATGCATATCAATTTACGATAACAAACAAAAATATCTAACCCTTAATTCAAATCAAGAACAAACGTGAGCAATATTAGGTCGATTGACATAGTTCAGTATTTCTATAGTTTAATTTCTTAAGTTGGGTTACAGAAATATCAAAGGGTGGAGTTATTTCATCATTTCACTGAATAATCAAAACCTCCCCCCCCCCCACCCCAACCCCTTGATGTCTGTTGCATCAAGATTTATGGATACTGCCAATAAAAGTTACCATGTCATAGATTAAAGGGGAATTCCAACCTTAATTCCTGCTTTAATTGGTTCCTCCCGGGCGTATGAAACGTCAAATTTAATTACCGAGCGATGCTCTTTCACACTATAGAGAGGTTGCACATCTTTAATAACTGACCAAAGTAAACCCTCCCCCCCCCCCACCTACCCCACACCAGGTTCAGTAATAAACTATAAACGAAGCCATGATCTCCCAACGAAATAAAAAAACACTGACAAGCCTAATCACTGAGCTTTTGAACTTGTATTTGCTTACAAACAGAACAAGCTCAACTTAATCAAGATCAAATAATACATCACTTTAATCCCTAAAGTTTGGTTTCTATTGCGTGTTTCTATTGGTTGATGACAGCTATCATATACGCCTCTATTGTTGTATCTGTCTCGCCTACATCATGCTCCACCTGCCAATAAAGTTAATCAGGCTCCAAATCGCTTGAAACCTGACTGCTCGATTACCTGGATTTTTAGCTTCGAAAGAGTTGTCGGTTTGACCTGATGTTTTTGTAACCATGAAGTTGTTTTTTACCACTACGAAACAGGGAGAAAAATAGCCAACTGCCCAACAAAAAAAAGAGTAAAAGAGACCAAAAAAAAAGAGAGAGAGAGAGAGAGGAAAGAATGAGTTACAGAAATGAGATCGAAGGTGTCAGAAGAAATATTCCGTTAAATGCTGCCATTATTATTACTGTTATGATTATCGAGACCTTCATTTTTTTGCCGTTTTGAAAAGTTTCGATCAACATGGATTTGTGCTGTGCAAACATTCTTATTTGCACCAGGAACTTTCAGTGTAGAATTGTGCTACTCTTAACATGTGAAGCTAATTGGGTTTGTTAACTTGAGTTTCCTTTCGCAATCTCTCTTTAAAAAGGTAGGCCATAATCATTTCATTTATTTACTATATATAGTAATACATATCTCTTTAAATTTTACTAACGAATGTTGTTTACCTTAGCATTGTCTGTAAAGTACCCCCCCCCCCTCTATAGGTAGTTGGCAAATGTTGTTAAACATAAATCTGAAAATGTGTAACTTATGTCGAGAAAATATTGGCTACTTAAAACGATAATTTTACCGATGTTCACCACTTAAATGTACCTAGTACTCCGCTAATCTATTGGTGATTTGTCCAGCGGTTACAAAGAATATGTAGGCCATAAAGAATCGGTAATATTTCGTAAAGATATCAAAAGTAAAACAGTCCTTAATTAGGGGGTCTCATCCTCTGACTTAGTCCTTGCCATTGAGGTGAGTCAAATTATGCAATTGAATTACTCACTGTGACCGGAAATGCTTTTAAAACGGTAGCTCAAAGTGGTGACTGAGGGATGAACATGTGGTGTGACCATTATTTGAATTTCTAGCATATTTTGCCGCAAATTGGAAAAATTAACTTCTCCCTCAATCTAATCCCTTCCCTTTCATAACGCAACGCAGAGCATGAACAAGCAAATTCATATTTCACGCCTACCACCAGTCCACCGCCTAAATCCACCTAACCCCCCCCCCTACCACCACCAGCCCCTTCTTCCGCAGCGAAAGATATGTCCTCGTGAAATATACAAATGGATATATTACAGGCTATAGGATATACACAGATGCCGTAATAAAGATAGATTTATTTCTTGTTTGTCCTTTCATATTTTAAATTTAAATATTTTTTTTTTCTTCAAGAACTATGTTTATCTCTTCCTTAATACGTTTTCGTACCAAAACACAAGTATGCGCGGTGAGCAGTGCTATATACGATGACACGGCATGATCACGTGATACAGTTGACGACTAATGGAGTTCATCGTCCATCTTCTAACGAGTGGATTTAATGATCTCATTAACGCGGGAATTTCCAGTCTTGGCAGTGTTTGGGTTTTAGATTTTGAACGTACATTCCAGTGACTCGTGCTATGGATTTAATAAAAGATTATCTACGTGACAAACTCTACCGTACACGCGATCCTTATAGAATGTTATGACTGACTTCCTTGCGCTTCTCTGCATGTCTCTTTGTATATCACTTGGTATATATGAATGCATGCCTTTTACAGCTTCTGGATTAACGTTTTAACTGATTCGGTGTACAGTTTTGCAACTTTAATCTGATCATTGAAGCAAATTTGTTCTCCCCATTAGGGCAGGGAGTTGTTATGGAAGTTTTACCTCCATGATTAAAGGCATTGAAGACTCGCCCAAACCGCGTGCCGCGCTCTGAAAAAGTTAACTTTCCGTTGCTTGCAAGTGAAGTTTTTCTCTTGTCGCTACAAAATGCAGACAGTAATGAAACGTGATACCTTGTTATCTTTAGCTGGACATGAGATGTCCATCGCTGTATCGTCTGTACACTGTGCTGTGGGTATTGACCGCAGCTGTATGTACTGACTGTACACTAGTGTCTAATTACCGACGGTAGCAAGCTGTGTGTGTATTTTCTGGGATCGATGGTGGTGTCTAACACTTCTGTTACACCTCATTCGAAACTAGGTCAGATTACCGGCATTAGACGTTTCTATTTGCGCCAGTCTTCACACCCTTAAGTAACATTTCTTGTGCTCACACAAACCGCTCAAACTAGTACATGTTATTGCGGAACAGAAAAGTCCTATGATGGTTTTATATGTTGTATACCCATTAATGGATCTTGTGCTAACTCAGTGGGTTTAATCCAGCCGTTTTGATTAAATCAGCCTCAAATGTGTTAATAATTATTAATAATGAATATCCGCAGAGAACAATACAAGGGGGGGGGGGGGGCTGGGGAGGGGGGCATGCAAGAAGTAAAGGTTTATAATAAAACTAATAAAAGAGTTAACAGTCAAACTTGAAAAAGTTAACCCGGCGGTATGCCGTCTCGGTTGTAGCCACTCAACAGCACTATCACCGGCAAATCGACTGTTGTATTGTTACAGCAGCACTGTCACAGATAAATCCAACTCAGTTATATTGTCACAACAGCACTTTGATCGGTATACTGTCTCAGTCGTATCGTCTCAACAGGTACTATCAGCGGTATACCGTCACAGTTGTATTATTTCAACCGGCACTCCCATCGGTACCACTCAGTTGTACTGACACAACAGCACTTTCATTGGTATACTGTCTCAGTCGTATCGTCTCAACAGGTACTATCAGCGGTATACCGTCACAGTTGTATTATTTCAACCGGCACTCCCATCGGTACCACTCAGTTGTACTGACACAACAGCACTATCATTGGTATACTGTCTCAGTCGTATCGTCTCAACAGTACTATCAGCGGTATACCGTCACAGTTGTATTATTTCAACCGGCACTCCCATCGGTACCACTCAGTTGTACTGTCACAACAGCAGTATCATCGGTATACTGTCTCGGTTGTATCGTCTCAACAGTACTATCAGCGGTATACCGTCACAGTTGTATTATTTCAACCGGCACTCCCATCGGTACCACTCAGTTGTACTGTCACAACAGCACTGTTATTGTTTTACTGTCACAGTTGCATTGTCTCAACAACACTACCAGTGGTACCGTCTCTGTGGACGCATCGTCTCAGCGGTACTGTATGACACTAACAGCGACTGAGTCTCCGAAGTATAAACCACGATACTCTGTGAATGGTAGTGTAATAGTGGTACTATTTCAGCTGCACTGTAACAGTGGTACTGTCTCAACGACATTATCGCAGTGGTACCAACTCAGCGGCACTATACGGTGGAAGTTCCATCTCAAAGCTACTAAACAGTCGTATTGTCTCAGTGGTAATTAAAGCGGTACTGTCTGTATATACGGTGGTGAAACCGTGACACTATCTCAGCGGTACAGTTAAAATATGCTACTGGAACAGTGGTACTGTCTCAGCGGTATTTACGGCGGTATTGCCCGATTGCTATTGAAACCGTTGTGATAGCACTGTCCCAACTTACTTGAATGGCACTATACAGTATGCGTTCTTAACGGCACTAGCG
Organism: Apostichopus japonicus; assembly: GCF_037975245.1. NCBI lineage: Eukaryota > Metazoa > Echinodermata > Holothuroidea > Aspidochirotida > Stichopodidae > Apostichopus > Apostichopus japonicus. The sequence goes on along the minus strand of NC_092569.1, from coordinate 12,706,681 downwards.
GGGCACTATGCAGCGGTACCGTCTCAGCTGTACTAGAAGAGGGATACCGTATCAGCGGTATTATAGGAGGTATACCGTGTCAGCGGTATTAGAGCAGGTATACCGCCTCAGTTGTACTAGAAGAGGTATACCGTGTCAGGGGTGTTGCTTCAGTCTCAGTGTTATTGTAACGGCCGTACGGCAAGCCGTTTTTAACATTTACATCCCAATTCTCCTTAAGTGTAAACTATTCTACTTAAGAATACAAATGTTCTATTTTACTTAAGTGGAATGCAATTTCACTTGAGTAGAATATAATTTCATGTAAGCTTAATTGAATTATACTTAAGTAGAATGGTATTTTACTCATGTAGAATACATGGCATATCGTGAAATAGAATTCCTCTTAAGTAGAATTGAGTTCTACTTAAGTAGAATCGAATTCGACTTAAGAATAGTATTATTTCATTTAAGTGAAATTTTATTCTACTATGAAATCAAGTCTTATTCTATGTTACTTAAGTAGAATTAAGAGGTATAAATGTTAACACTGCTAAAAGCCGTTTTAACATTTCCCCCGTAATTTTACTTAAGTGAAATGCATTCTACTTAAGTAAAATGCCATATCACTAAAGTAGAATTCAAATTTTACTGAAGTGAAATTGGACAATATTGGCCTTTATTTTACGTAAGTAGAAGACAATTTGACTGAAGTAAAATTCAATTCTACTTAAGTGAAATGGCATTTCACTTAAGTGGAATTGAATTTTCACGTAAGTAGAATACATTTCATCTCACGTAAAGTTATGGGTAAAGTTAAAAACGACTTGCCATACGACCGCTCGCCATACACTGTATATAATTTATCAGTACTCAGTTATACTGTTTCAGCATGAATAAGCAGAGGGATTTATGGAACCAGGAGAGATTTCCTGCTTTGGTATCGAATTAACGTTATATAGCCATACTACAGTTGCGATTTATTCCAGATATCTGACAAGTTTATGAAAGCAAGTCATTGTATTATTGACAACATTTACAAGGCGGTCCTGTCATGGAAAGTTTAGAACCTAAGGCAAAGTTAGGCGCATTGATCGACGGGCACAGCAGTTCACAGTAGGACGTGTTCGAAACAACGAACAATAATGATATATATTAGTCGTTTAAAGAAGCATATATCTTGTATTTGTGAAGAACTGTACACATTATGATCGTTATGCCTGCGAACGTCTGTTAAAGTGGTTTAGTGCTATATTTAGTACAACCAATTCAATCGTCAGAAAATGAAATGCAATGGAACTTAAAATGCTTACTTGAATTCATAGAATGATTTCTATCAATGCCTCGAATTATGCTATGAAAACTCCCCACAAAAACATAACAACATCGGTCACACTTGGTCAAACATCTTCAGTTTATCCAGTTACTGGTAGCCTGGTTTGACGCTTTATCATCTCAGCGAATATTTTTTTGGTATTCTGTTGACTGTTAGATTCCCCCGGAAAGTATGGAACGCCAAATGGGAATCAAATGTGACGATGTTCTGAACGATTTGTAAAGGCCTGGTACATATAAATGTTAAGTGATTCATGGATTCATAGAAAGGATAAGGCATAAAGAGCGCATAGAATAGACAATGTTTTGCTGGTAAAGCAGAGAAATGAGAATGACTCAGTTAAGTTATAAAGGATGGCCAGATTTCTAATGCCTATTTAAGCTAAACTTGTCATAGGCTATATATTGATTCCGTATTCACTTTTCCAGCAGCGTTATATAGGCTTCATATGTAGGATTTTAAAAATACCACCAATAATTCGCACATACCTTCATCACCCCTAACTCCTATTCAGAAATCTGATTGATGTTTGGAAAGGTGGCCAATATTAACAAGTGACTCCGAATTAATTCGTTAAAAGTTGTTTGTTTTCCTGCCGTGACGAAATTACGTACCCGTTGAGTTAGCGACGAAGGAGGACAATTACACCCGCGGGCGACGCGGGGGGAAGAGTTCTCGATTGACGGCTTGTCATCGGAAGCTTCGTTCTCTCGTGGTGGCATGAACTTTTTTAGTAACTGTATCGTTACGGCCCCTTGCTGTTCATTCCGCAGATGCATCAGTTACAAGACAGTGTTAGACTATATAGTTCCCTATAAGTAGTAGGACACCCCTGTCAGCTTCTTCATCGGTATGTTTGAGGGTTGAAAAAAATTTCGGAAATAGCTTTGTTGATTAACAGACTACAATCGATCCTTAGCTGAATTATGCGCTTGGTCGGCGAGAGAAAAAGAAATCCATAGTGTTAGCGGTTCCTCGAATTTCGTCAGCCTACACCCTTTTGATTCAACGAGACAGCTGTGGCTAAAGCTAAAATATACCGTTTATATAATACATCTGTGAAACGTGTGGTTTATCCAACTTATCGAGGCAAAGAAAAACGGAGTCTTTCTCTTTTCTCGCCCGAAGCGAACGATGTAACGAATTAAAGCGTATTAAAAAAGTGATTCCACAACGGGAGCTTTCATTCGGCATATATATTAAATATATTATATATCATCCAATTGACTATAATTCAATTTGAAGCAAAAAAAGAAGGTGTTTCGATTCCAGCCTATTTGGTTTCCTTCGATCGGGATAATTTCAAGTTTCGCCACCATCACCAAAAGTAGCCTCGGTGTGTGTATTTTTTTTTCATTTTTAAAGCTTTACTTCAGTCATTGAAAGGCATAACACGTCGGAAAGTCGGAAATCAGTGAAAGTTTTGTTACGTGTAGGCTTTTATCAGCCGTTATCTGTGATTTCGGAAAAATCTGTTCATGTCTTAGAAACGGGTAAGTGCATATCTTCGTCTGTACTGAGTCGATACTGTGTCTACGCCCCATTTGTTATTGTATGTTCCATTTCAGGGAACTGCAACAGGGACCAAAATTTCCAATATTCTCAGAGCAATTAATTAATAGGGGGAAAGTGGTATTTTAAGGAAATTTTCACGTAAAACTAGAAACTCAAATATTTTGGTTTGATTTTGCTGTGTCTGTATGAAATGTAACCAGGGAGCTGCAACTCTAACGTAGCAGCTCCCTGGTGTAACCATATATAATATTAATATTTGCCATGAAAGGTTCCTAGAAAACGGAGCTACCTTTTTTTTAACACGCATACATCAAAATGTGCCAATTTACTCCCAAATAAAGTTACAACGAGATCGCTAACCATTATCAACCGTTTTACAATTTTCCTCATGGTCGGGCTCCGGGTCAGTTTTCTGTTTTGTGGCATTGTATAATTGACTATGTGTTTGATCTCGGCCTCGACGTTTTTCGAATGAGTATCAGGGATAGCAACACAAGAATATTAAGCTATGATATACTTGTTTAGCAAATTTAGTAAGGCTATATATGATGATGGACAAAACAAAGTCTGATAGGATATTTTGTTTGCTGAAGATGATTGCTTAGCAACATCTATGAAACTTTTCATATCAACAGTGTACAACAGAAAACAATAGTATACTGCAGTGTATACCAGTGTACAACAGTGTACAGCAGTTTGCAATATGATACAATAGTGTACAAAAGTGTATACAAGTGTACAACAGTGCCCAGCAGTGTACGATAGTGTACGACAGTGTACAGCAGTATACAACAGTGTACAACAGTGTACAGCAGTGTACAACAGTTTACAACATGGGCCCAGCGGTGTACAATAGTGTACAACAGTATACGGCAGTACACAGCAGTGTACAACAGTGTACAGCAGTCCTCAGCAGTGTACAACAGTACAAAGCAATGTACAACAGTATACGACATTGTACGACATTGTACGACATCGTACGACAGTATACGACAGTGTAACATAGTATCCAACGGTATGCGACAGTGTAAAACAGTTTACAACCGTCGATACTGTTCAGTGACTAACTTTTGGAGTATTTAAATATTGTAAATATAGACTGTAATGAATAAGAATAATTAAAGTACTCGTTTTGTCAATATATGAAGTAAATAACCGCGACGTTACCCTTCAGATGCGGGTCAAATACATGTAACCATTCTGCGAAGATATATCACTGCTTGGTTTGAACACCTTATTATGACAATGTGTTAACAATTGAAGGGTATACCCGAATGAGACTGCAATGGTGACAGAGTGACCCAATAGGATTAAAATTCCCTTGCTCTACCAACTGGACTATTCACCAACTGGGCTGTCCACCAGCTAAGTGTTGGGTAGCCCAGTTGGTATAGCTGACGAGAGAGGGACAGGGAGCTACAGCCCCTGTCGCCGGGGTAATTTGATGAGAAGTTGAGAACCGACAATACAGGACAAAGAATATGATGTTTGCATTTTCATAATATATATCGTACTTCAGGAAAAATGACAAGTACAAAAAGGCCACCAGCTGACAAAGTTGTCCCATGGCTTGAACTCGTCTCTCGACGTCTCTGCTTGTAGTTCTGAGTACTACATGACTTTAAATTCCTGAACTGACAAGTTCGAATATCGTTCTAGCCAAATGTTTTTTAGTACGCATGTTTCGTGGATATATTTTGATCTGCCGCGGTAAGACCAAAAAGGGTGTAAGATTGCTGGACGTTGATTTCATGTTTCGTGGGCGCCGGAACTGAAGGAGGGAGGGAATAACGTCAGTCCACTATAGAGCATTGCGGGCTACCGCTCAAAATTGGCGGGAAGAACTGTACTCTCATATTAAAAGCACAATTGCTAATAAAATTGCTGCTTCTCGTTCCGAAATAGACAGTGTCCACTTTCCATATCTATATAACTGAGAGGAGCTTATAACATGTTGGTTAATAGTAATAGAAGCGAATATGTTGCGTCAATACGTCGCGGTTTCTTGCATCATGCATGAAGAAGCTGCGCTTAATACTAACTCCTTGATAAGATCTAGAAACCCGGTTTGCTTGGTTACCATGGCATTACGAAGAGGGTCAAACGAGGTGAATTTAAAAAGATCGTTTGAGGAAATTCCCTTCCTAATCTGTTGCTTCCCTAGCAATGTCCAATCACTAACGAAATCAAACTATGTGTCATACTTAATACTTTTTTTCTTTTTTTTTAACTTACTGGATGATTTCAAGGGAAGCCGTATACAGTATGCCATGATATGAACTATTAATCTAATCATCGTTTCGTCCAACACTGTACGGGAGGAGTCCCTTTTATGTTGAGGGGACAATTAACTAATATATATGGTACGGTATGCACTACACCTACACCTCGTAATTTCGTGGTTGATGGGATACCGTCCATGCCAGTAGATCTATAGATCGGGGTTCCTGACACATGGTGAGATTTGTAGATGGGATGAATGGGGGGGGGTGGGGGTAGGAATCAAACCAATGTTCAGAGATATTGAAATTGCCGCTTAGCATAAAGAACGCTTTTAAATCGTCGTTGTGAAAATTATTGGAGGTATGGCCCCAAACTCCAGCACCCTCGGCGTCGGAGGCCCTGGATTGCCCAATAATTGTGAGATGCAAAAAGCGCAATTTGCGGAATATAACATTCAAACAGCTTTCTTGGTACTCACAAATCGACTATACAGCAAATTACAAACAATTTAATTGTTAATATTTCACATTTATAAGAATCAAAGGTGTAGCATGAATAGGGAACGAAACATAATTATCTAAAAATAGGAATGCTTGAATATCCATGAAAATTCTAAAGATAATTCAATCAGTGTATAGTCATCGTTAAGTATATAGATGCTTCGAATTTATGTGTTATGCATATATTATAATTTATAATTTTGTACTATGCTAGTGAATGTATGAATATCATTAAGTATGAATATTGAAATAACAGAACCCAAAAGAAGCTTAACTTTACGTAAAATCTTTGAAATAATTTGCACAGCTTGAACATTAACAAATATAAGTAAATCTAGAAACTATACATTCTGTTGTTAAGATAAGAGTCAACACTGAGTGAAACTGAATCATATACTGAGATTAGCTTTGGTCGTAAACAGGGGCGTCGTGTGAAAATAAATTTTGGAGGGGGGGGGGGGGGCGTGAGTAGGTGATGACTATCTAAGCGGAGCGCCACCACAGGTTGGCGCTCCGCGTACAAGAAAATTTTTCGTCTCGCAGACCCCTCAGATTGCAGGAAATGGTTCAAACGGCACTTCCCATGCCTTATGGCAGTAAGCAACACCCCTACAATTGATAAAAATTTCCGGCAATTTTTATTTTGGGAAATATTCTCGAAGTAAGGGATCGTCATTTATTCCTCAGTTTACCAATTCCTCGTCTCCCAGAAGCGCCCAAAATTTAACAAATCGAAACATTTTTGTGTTGGCTGATCCATGATCACCGCCCATGCCCGTGAGAAGTGGTGACTGGGTGAAGAAAAAGCTATGCCGTTTGAAAACATGGGCAGAAAAAGCGAAAGTAGCGAAACCTAAGGTAAAACGTGCGATAACGAAGTGATTATTTTCCAGGTTAATTGTGACTGTATCAAACGCGAGCTTAGGACAAAAATATTCAAAGGCAATGGCATTACTAATCCCGATATGGGTGCGACGCCACTGGTCGTAAATGCAAGAAGTAAAAGTCTAATAATCACAGTATAGCAAAGGATTAACATCATAAATTTCTATTTTCAAGTTTATCTACTAACAAACAATTTTCACTCATGTTGAATATGTTTTCAGATTTCATCTTTGAAAAAAAAATAACAGAGACAGTCATTTTAAATGACATAATTCTAATTAAAAAAAAAAAATATGACGAAATCGACAACACACATCATTTTTTCGTTTTTCTATTTCCTTTCCCACAGAAAAGCCTTGGTCTACTCCTCCCCAATTTCAGCTGAAGAATATTAATGATAACTTCTCTGCAACTACCATTCTCTACAATTAGTTGGCTATCATTTGATGGAACCAATCTACGACGTTCACAATGAATCAATGGGATTAACGGAACACTTTATTTATAAATAATCAAAACCACTACCAGAAGATGATCCTCTCCGAGTTGAAATTGATGTTTGTTCTCTTCCTGGCAATTGTGGTAGAAACTTTCGCAGAGGCAAGATACATCCGCGCTACAAGAAGTGAGTAAACCTGGAGATCTTTATTCATTCCTCTATTTATACAACAAACTTGTTCGCAATAACTCGGTTTTGTTTTCGGTTTCGATAATAATCGTAACCAATGCATTCATGATGGTGTTTGTGTGTATTTGGGGTCACCAGGGGTCAAATTGTGAAAACTTTGTAAACACGATATCTCAATACTGGAAGCTTGGGCAGACCTTTAATTTAGTGCATGTGTAGAAGTACCACATTGAGTTAAAGGAGAATATTGTTTTTTATGGAGTTCAAAGGTCATTTGGGGTCAAATCGTGCAACCCTTGTAAACATGTACACCCTCACTATACGTTACATCAGATTCATGAAGAAAACTGCTCATGTTACATCCTCGAAACCACAATGCATTTGTGCATTCTGGTTGATTGATCTTGTCTTGTTTGGTCAGTCTCCATATCTATAGCCTCCCGGTCCTACTGTTACTATAGGATAGTAAACAAAGACACGTTTCTATATGTGATTAATCGTTTGGTGGGTGAGGTGTATTTTAGGAAAAGGGATGGGAAGGTGACGTTATACTGAAACTAAAGTAACTAGGGCGTCACGTATACAGGGCTTATGCTTTCTACACATGTACAATTGCATCATTACCACATATACTGTATGTCTCTCTATATCTGTTTATTCGAGAACTGTTGAGAAACAAGTGACCGCAATAAGGAAAAACAACGTTGCTTAGCAACATACGGATTTGACGCGACCTTAACACGCGCCTACACATCCTGTTACCATATCAGAACATAATACAACCATGAATCGAATGTACATCTTTTTTTCTTTTCTAGTAATTTGTAAAATTGTTTTATTTAGACTTGTATATCTCCCCAGAAAATACCTCACATTATTTCTGCATCGGCAAATCTCGCATCCGCTTCCTCTCAAAGTAGAAGATAACTGTTTCTCTTTTTCGTTTTTGTTATAGTAAAAAAGAAACATGTTTGCAATATAGTGAAGCTGGACATACATATATGCTCTTAGGGAAGCTTATCCAACAATCTTATTTTGAATCATATGATAGATGATATACAAACGGTTGTGATGAATAACTGCAATAGATAAAATCTTGTTCGCATTTGGCAGATATCCCAGTTGTGATGCCATAGTACCATTGTACAGTCTCATACTTTGTGTTTGCTTTTGTTCTTGTTCTAGCGCTTGTGCCCGTGCTCGTGCTCGTGCTCGTGCTCGCGCTTGTGCCCGTGCTCGTTCTCGTGCTCGTTCCTGTCTTGTGCTTGTTCTTGTTTTATTTTACATATAACTTATTTAAATGGTGATAAAATCTTGTTCGCATTTGGCAGATATCCCAGTTGTGATGCCATAGTACCATTGTACAGTCTCATACTTTGTGTTTGCTTTTGTTCTTGTTCTAGCGCTTGTGCCCGTGCTCGTGCTCGTGCTCGTGCTCGTGCTCGCGCTTGTGCCCGTGCTCGTTCTCGTGCTCGTTCCTGTCTTGTGCTTGTTCTTGTTTTATTTTACATATAACTTATTTAAATGGTGATAAAATCTTGTTCGCATTTGGCAAATATCACTGGTGTGACTGCCATAGTACCACTGTACAGTCGCGTAGTTTGTGTTTCCTTTTGTTCTTGTTCTAGCGCCCGCGTTCGTGCTCGAGCTCGTGCTCGAGCTCGTGCTCGTGCCCGTTCTCGTGCTTGTGCTTGTTCTTGTTTTATTTTGTAACATAACTTATTTAAATGGTGAATGTTAGCAGTAATATTGCGAGGGGTGCCTTTCTTAGCTTATGTTGAAAAATGTCATCGTCTAACTATGCCATACTAAAAACAATATATAAATACGCTTCCTGTAATTTCTCACCGAGACCTTCCATATAGAGGCCGCTCTCCATAGCAACTCATTTCTGATATATCCTTCATCAAGCATATCTTATTCATTGGCTAGGAAGTTGGGTTAAATACTCTACCTTGAATAATAATCACGACCTCGTTCGATGCAGTTTTAGGCTAACAGTTATAATAAAATGTCAACTGATAGTTTATCTATACGTCCAATATTTAAATCTTTACATCAGCTAATAGTTTAGCACGTTTCGTTTATTTTATTTTTATTTTTATGGCACAGCAGGTACGATCCCCTTCCCACCCACCCCCCCCCCAACCTCAAGCCCCACCCTCCCCAAACAAAAATCAAAACAACGATATGATGAATGATTTCGGTACTTTATTTGGAAAACAGTATTAAATATATAATTACTAGAATCATTTAACATCCCACAGTTAAACAATGTAATGAATTGTCTGCAGTATAATGAATTATTGTAGAACCTTCAATCAGGGGAGAGAGATGGAATGTGAATATGTTCCATGTTTGATCATTCGTCAACTGTTTAAAGGGTGTGAAGACTCGCGCACAAAGAAACGTCTCATACCGGTAATCTGACCTAGTTTCGAATGAGGTGTAACAGAAGTGTTAGACACCACCATTGATCCCAGAAAATACACACACAGCTTGCTACCGTCGGTAATTAGACACCAGTGTACAGTCAGTACATACAGCTACGGTCAATACCCACAACAGAGTGTACATAGCAGCGATGGACATCTCAGGTCAATATAAAAGATAACAAGGTATCACGTTTCATTACTGTCTGCATTTTGTAGCGACCAGAGAAACACTTCACTTGCAAGCAATGGAAAGTTAACTTTTTCACAGGGCGGCACGCGGTTGGGGCGAGTCTTCAATGCGTTTAACTCTCAGACCGACTTTTGGAGTTTCTTTAAGATTTCTCATAAGTACCGATCATTTGCTATATGAAATACAAAGTAAAATATCATTGTTTTGACGACAGAGTTTATTCAAGGCTTAGGAGAGAAAATTACAAAGAAAAGCTGGTTCATTCTGCGTCCAAATTCCAGATAAACTCTTCCCTTCCGTTAATTTGGAGGAACTAAGAGAGGTACCGTATGTATCATTTCATATATCGTATCGAAACTTGGGGGAACGTTTTGCAATATCCCGCCTGCTCCCGAGTTCGAGTCACTCCAAGATTAATGTATGTCGTCCAGTTACAGACTCGTTGACAATTGACAATTCATAATCATGGACGTTAAATATGAATCTAAGAGACTGACTTCGGTTAGCTTGCGGCTTTGGTAAGCTAATGATGGCTTCTTCGCGAGTTCCTCTATCTAAAGATCTAATATACATACATTACATTGTAAGTTTGTAACTACGGTACAAAGATGAACATATATCCAGAATCTTTGGGCATACGTGAAGTCCCAATAACTTCCTCAAAAATTCCCAACTGCTTGTGATAAGTATTATGGTGCACCATCGCTCACCATCAAACATGCTTGAACAGAAACGAGGTATCACAAACCCAATCGATTTTAGCGTATTATGTTCTTTGTGTATAACCCACCCCTCCTTTCGCACGCCCCCACCCCCCGGCCCCGGCTAAGAAAACTCTTGCCCAATTTTCGAGATATGTCGTGTCTGGGCCGTGTCATATTTAGTGAATGGTTGCTGTCACAGCTGTCACAGTTGCTGTGACAGTGTCAGTAGAGTCGGAAATATTTCACCATCTCCTTGTTTTTCTTTTTTCGTGTATTTTATGACATAATATCTGGCAATTGGAACCGTAAAAAGAAACATTAATTCAAGATCGAACTTTATATAGTCGACCCATCATGGCTGATTTGGACTTTATGCATCATCGTACACCCACCCTCTGAGGTCGACGAAAAGGCATACATAATTCCCACTTTCGTGAATAACAAAACAGTATCATGAATGAAATAAATAATAGCCAAAACATGGTATAATAGACTAAAAAGAATTTAAACATTTTGGCGTCAATAACTTATTGAATTTACTCCCATTCGGTAGCCTAATTCAAGGAGCGACAGATCACACACGCATTCATTAAGAAACAAGTTTTGATACAACAATGAAGTACATATTGTGACACATTTTTAATGATTAACCCCTTCGAAATACATTTTATACGAGTGAATAGAGAGATTCTCGTTCATCCGCGAGAAGGGTGGGGGTGGGGGGGGGGTGGGACTGGTACAGCATAATCCAGGACATTGAGCTCAAGGCTGTGTTGTAATCGATCGTAATTTGTAGCCGTCAGTGTAAATTAACTTTATTATGGGAGTCATCTTCAACGCATAAGTCGAAGGTGTATTCACCCTTGTAAACCTATTTCCAATCTAGACTGTGAATTATTATTATTATTATTATTATTATTATTAGTTTGGAGGGCAAAAGTATTTTCTTCTCCTTCTAGATAAATGCCACGATATCCTTCCTTCGGTTGTCGTCCTAGTTTTTCTTCTCTCATGACCAAAAGAGAATTACATCGTATTTTTCATTGATTATAACTGAGACAAGATTCTGCAGACTTTTTCATATTTTTGGTTTTCATATTTCATATCGTGAAACCCTTGTAAACATGTACACACCCACACTATACATTACATCAGATTCATGAAGAAAACTGCTCATGTTACATCATCGAAACCACAATGCATTTTTGAATTCTGGTTCCTATTTTTTTTTTCATATTCCTAACAGGCCTGACATATAGGAAGGTGGGGCCGCTGGGGAGGGGGGGGGGGGGGTTAAAGGGCTACAGTCGGATAAATTATAGACTCGAAAATGTATAAAGGAGGACTTGGGAAGTAGGAAATATCACTCATTGGATATATAAGAGCTAGCTAGTGATTTTATTTCGTTATGACTCATTATCCATACTAACTTTGATCTGTTAGTAATTAACGAGATAAAAACCAAAATATGGACTTTTTCTCCACCAACTATTTCAATCTAGACAACTCCGTTGTTATGGGATATTAATTAATATCGAATAGTATCGAAAATGAAGCCCAAAATCAAAAGGGCAAAAAAAAAAATTTCGCTTCACCAATTTGTTTCGAGAAGGCCATTATTACGTTTTAAACGATAGTTTCCTGTTGATAAGGAAGGATGTTTAAAAGATGGCAGTCGGGCAACTTAAACTTATCGTCAATTATTTGGCGGTGCAGACTTTAACCTTGCAAAATTTGATTCGGCATTGAAAAGGGCTTAGGCCGCATTGAAAAAGGCTTAGACCAAGAACGTGAATTAATGTTGTTATGAATAAAACCATGTGCTGTGCATATCATCTTTCCAATCAGAAAAAAAAAATGATATCTTGGCAAAAGGTCTTTTGCTACAAGATACAAACATCGATTAGCCTATGTTGTTTTCCCGTCACAGGAAGAAAATGTCCACGGCATTTTTCGATATGGTATAACGTGTATGTGTACCTGAGGGGAGGGGGATTTTTTTGAGGGGGGCGGGGGGCGAGAGGGGACAGGTGTGGATGGGTGGGAAGAGTTAAACTTAAACTCCCTCATGAATACAGTGTTGATACTAAAAAGAAATGTGGGTTTGGGAAAGAGAATGGTGTATTTGGCCTGTGTTGCGAAATCGTCCACAGTGACAATAGGATATGCACTCTTTTTGCGCATAAAATACCATGGGAATCTGTCAAGTTGTGAACAGCAAACAATGCTTACACTTCCGCAAAAAAAGCACCGTGTATGTTAATGATATCAAATTTAAAGGGTGTGACTTTGAAATCAGATATTCCTTGAAAGGTGAAAAAGTTCATGCTATAGATATAGGATCGAAACGTCAGACTCTCTAACTTTGATATAAAAATTTATGAAATAAAAGACTTCCTATTTTGCTTAATATTTTGTGTTAAATCACTATAAAGTTGACAACAATTGAACCTTTCCATTTCCCCACAAGTAAGTGAAGTAACCCATATCCGCGGTTATTCGGTTACCCGCCCTTTGTATTCTCTCTTTATATCCACAAAATGATAATACAAAAAAATACATAGAAGATAATACAAACACATCAAAATGTTGAAGTATACATACAGTCATCACAAGAACAATCTTATTTACAATGTAATTATCACTGCAGGGGAGAACCTGGCAGAAGCAATGCTTATATAAATTCCAGTTTTCGAACTTTTGCTAGTGTTTTCCCCAAAGCATATAGATATTAGATACCTTAGATCGGGAGTTCATCAATCGTTTAACCATAGGTAACTGCTTCCTCATTCTGTTAACCCGAGTTATAACAAGCTTTTTTTTGGAACCGATTTTATCACACGTGCGTATCAAGTGCGTTTGCACTTTGGAGACCGGAAATCACTCTACCAATTTGATCACCTGCATTGGTCCCGTCGAAGGAAGTTCCCGATTTCATTTCATGGCGTTTTACTAATCAATGTTTTGAATCGTATAAGAGATCACGCCAAGGGTGTGATTCCATTATTACTTGGATATTTTAATACGGATTTAAAGAAATGATATCAGGGTATACTGTGGCAGGTCAAAATAGGAGTAAAGTACCACAGACTGTATAACTTTGGTGGAAAAATGACCCTTTAAGTCGAAAGCTATGGAATCTATTTTGAAACGGTAACGAGTAGAAAAATGCAGAACCAGTGGCGGAGCGTCCATACAGTCAGAGCGGGAGGATGCCCCCCCCCCCCACCTGACGGTTTCAATTGGATTGCTGGCGCCCTTTTCAGCTTTTTACCACTTTTTACTTCTTCGCGATTATTGTCTTTTTTATTGCGCTCTCAAATACCTATTGACATTTGTCACATTTTGTTGGTGTAATTTTCTGACAAAATGGCGATGACACCTATTTATTCTTCGTTTATCTGCAGATTAGCAAGGCCCGGAAATGGTAATTTCCGGCGATCTAGGGAGTATCTTTGCTCAAAAGAAATTCTGTACGCTCCGTGGTGGCGCTCCGCTTAGATAGTGTCGAAAGCGCCCCTACAGACCATTCTCGCCCCTCCCCCCGACCAATACCCCTATAAGCTCCGCCACTGTGCAGAACATTGTTAAACCGACCATTGAGTACGCCGGTATTTGAACCCGAGTACCGGCTTTACAGCTTAATATATTTAGATGATATAGACTATCCAATCTATGTCGTAGGATTCGATTGGATCAGTTTACCCTATAGATTACTATGACATCAGAATTTTACCTATATAGATTTCAATGACGTCAGAATTTTACTTACAAAAATGTTATGCCATCGGCAGTTTACCTAATATAGGTTGTTATGACTTCAGAATTTTACCAATGGTGATGTCAAAATAGATACAGGATAAAATGAGGTATTTGGAAGTTATATGAATTAATGACGGAATCTCAAAGCTGCGTTCAGCACCTAATATGCCGAAATTGTGGTCTAGCGTATACGGCACGTTACAGCTTCAACAACATAAGTAAACATATAGGTAATATTGTCAGCGTGACTAAAATCAAACCATTGACGATGAAACTAAGCTAGCTGATTTGAAACACAAGTTAAAATCAAAGTAAATATCTTCTGGATTGGAATAAACTTGCTAATTAGGCTGTAAGTAGTAGCCCAATCAATATAAATATAGATCGCTTAGATGGATTAAGTGATGAACACTATCCAATTGTTTTGTGGGGTATTTCATGACTTAAAGGGACAGTCCAGAGTTTTCTTGATTAATCTTTATAATGAATGAAGATCACACCCTCAGCATGCATGGTGAAACTCGCATACCCTTGCTACATTGCGTTGTCGAGATATACTGTATTGATAGTTAAAAACGTTAGCACAGTTTGTATAACTTAAAGGTATGCTGGCCCCAAGTATGCTAGATATTCAAATATGGTCACCTTTGCTCAAAATTCTTAATCTGGTCAAGCTTATTACAAGCTTCGAGGAAGTTTTCCTCACTGGTTACATTCAGTCATCTTGTTGTGTGTTCCTTACAAAAATGTCTGAGAACAATTTGGAGAGTAAAGACCTCCATGAGAGTACGTTTTAAAAATATTCTAGCAATTATAGCGTGCTATAATTTGGGGCCTATACTGACTATACCTTTAAGTGATCTTGAAGCAATGATGTGTGATGTCATATTTGCACACCGACAGTGAAATGTTGGCAAGGTGTTTTGTTTCTCACTTTATTGTTCTGACCTTGAATTAGATAGGGTTCAAAGTTTGGAAATCTATCAAATAATATGACCCCAAATGGCTTTAGTGTATTCATATAACGGTTAACGCATCCCGAATTTGAAAGAAAAAGAAGAAAATTGTATGTATGTATGTATGTATGCGTGTATGTATGTATGTATGTATGTATGTATGTATGTGTGTATGTATGTATGTATTTTAGATCCTCCTGCAAGCAGGAACTCGCGAAGAAGCCTCATTGGCTTATCAAAGCCGCAAGCTGACCGAAGTCAGTCTCTTACATTCATATTTAAAGTCCATGATTATGAATTGTCAATTGTCAACAACTCTGTAACTGGACGACATACAGTAATCTTGGATTTACTCGAACCGGGGACCTTATATGATTGGAAGGCACCGGTGTTAACCACTGAGCTAACACTCCTAGTGTACATGTTACAAAGAAACAATATAACGAAACTCGTCATTTTGACCTGTTATGACCTGTTTGCTTCAAGTTCAACTTCTGATACAAAACTTGTCAAGGTCATAATGTTGTTATCTTAGAATTCGCTATATAAAAATGGAAGGCAAATTTCAACAGGATCATGCTTGGAATATGTTGCACTTCCAGCGGCCCCAAAACAAACTTTTCCCTTGCAGGCGCGTAGCCAGGAATTTGCCAAGGGAGGGGCGAAACTGTAGATTCGGCATTGCAAACTATCTAAGCGTAGCGCCACCATGAGTTGGCGCGAAGCGTACAAGAAAATTTTGGCTCAAAATGCCTCCCAGATCGCTGGAAAAGGTACTTCCCAGGCCTTGTAAATTGCATCTTAGCATTTTCTCTTTTCGAAAATACTAGCGATATCATAAAAACATTAAAAAAAATATATGCTCAAGGGGGGGGGGGGCGGCTGCCCCATTCGCCCCCCCCCCACCTTGGCTACGCGCCTGTTCCCTTGAATGTTATCCTTGTAACCAGTCTGAGAGATACAAACTTAAAAATCCAATGTCATTTTGAATGTACTATACAACTTTAAGTTGTGTTCAGATTGACCATTGGTATACCAAGCCTAATTTGAGCTGTTTCAAATTGGTCAAGTTATACGTACACCTGCGGCGCATCCATTTGTATACAACAAACAACTATTATCAATAATGACGTACCCGTTTCTGGGTCCTAAGTTTTGTGTCAACATTTATTCATAATAGGATTAGCTTTGTTTTCCTAAAGAAAAAAAACCCTCTTTGTTTAAAAAGTTGATTCATCTAAATGGAGACTGTGAAACCTAAATATATATATAAAAAAAGCAGTAGCCATTAAATGTTAGAGCTCTTGAATTTCCAAACGCGTGCAATTCTGAGGGATTTGACACGCTATATAGCTGTGACTTTAGTTCAATCGATTATTCTACACTTTCATCTTATTCTTTGTATCAATTCATTTTGAGAGATAAACCGAACCCTATCGTGGGTAAAATGTATAGTTTTATAGCTAGGTCTTCCTTTTATACAAACTTTTACGACCGTCTGTCTCTTCAAGTTATTTACTTTCGGGCTTTTTTTTTTTCTCCTTCAAATCTTTTCGATCTAAACAAGGATATTTTCTTGGATTTTTGTTCATTGTCTCCTTTTCGGGTGAATTGCTAGACTTTGTCCATCTGGCGCATTTCTATGGGTTCTAACTTCTCAAAATTCCGAGCCCGACTATTAAATCGTTTTGGCAGGTGAAGTTGTAATACCTAACTATAGGGTTTACCGGTTTCTCTTATACCGTCGGAATCATTCAGCTGTTATTAAAGTGATATGTAGCTGCATGCATGGAGGTAAAAACCTCCATGGTAGCTGTAAGCTTTGTTCGTTGATCACAATCTTTATAGGGTGCTTCCAATGTTAACGTTAATGGCAAGATACGATAACATATATATATATATATATATATATATATATATATATATATATATATATATATATATATATATATATATATATATATGTATATATATATATATATATATATATTTATATTATTAGAGAAAACCAGAGAAATAAGATATCACAAGAGAGGGATATTGATTCTATTAATGTTATTTACATTTTCTACTGTGTACTTTGCAAAGAGGGCAATTATGTAGGTGAAACAGGCTCCCGATTCCGCTTACGTTTTAATAATCACAAAAAATCTATTCGTGATAATTTTGCAGGATTCCCAGTTTCCGAACATTTCAATCTTCATAGTCATTCTCTAAAAAAACCTAAAATGTACTTTAATTGCCTTTTAATCAACTACTGAACGTAAACGTAAAGAAATCGATTGGATCTTTCGTATTAAGTCTCACATCACCGGCCTCAACAAAGACTTGGGACCCCTTAACAACTATCAGTTCTACAAGCATATGTAATCCGTTCTTTGCTCCTTAATCCGCTTCCTGTATAGTCATGGTTTATTTGGTTTTAATTCCATCATTGCAACTTACACTTATCTAGCGTCATACTTTCATTGTGTCACATTTTGTACTTCTCATTCGACTGCCAAGTATTGCTGACGAAGGTCCCAGGGGGACCGAGAATTCCAATATATTTTCTAAAACGTACTCCTTATTTGTCAATTATGAGTCATATCTTATTTCTCTGGTTTTCTCTAATAATATTTTCTTTTGGAGTAAACGTGGATTTTCGTTATATTATATATATATATATATATATATATATATATATATATATATATATATATATATATTCATATTAATATTTACATGTTGTATTGATATTATATGAAACATCAGATATAGGCTAAGGGTACACGTTATCGAATACGAAACATACCCTGCGGTTGAGCTATTTTAACGTTTTGGACAATTTGTAAATTATGTTACGATTGTGTCCATATGAGGGCCCGAGGCTCGTCACGTTTCGCTTGATAATTGATTGATATTTTACTAGTTGAATGTCTGATTTTTAAAGTGATAATATTAGTCGACTTGTAGACATCTGGTGAAGATTTTCCTGTTTTTAAAACATTTAGCAGTGGCACTTTCTTGTCAGTGAGTAACTAATTTGTTTCTCAACGTGACCGCCGACACTTTTAAAAAGTAGGCCTATACGTTTGTAAGCATGCGATCTACTCAATTTCCCCGGGGAAACCAAATCCTAAACAAAACAAATATTCGATACGGTAATGTTCTCGATAAATAGGTATACTATAGGTATAGACGCATTGCAATTACACATTTGGCATTTAAAGGGATAATATTATTGTGACTGAAGCTCATTAATGACTATTTGTATGTTTGTGTGTGTGTTTGTGTGTGTTTGTGTGTGCGCGCGCATTTTTAGCACAAACACATAGCTCAATCATTCTTGTTTAAGATTTCTGTAAATTGTTATGAATTCTTCTGGCACCTACCAACGGATTTAAATTATCATAATGCATGTGATGCGAGAATGACAACTGAACTGAAAATGTCTAAACAGCGTTCTCATATTATACTCAAACAACAAGTTTTCCACCGAACAGAGCAACATTGTCACAAACAAGCTGCACGTTGATCGAATCTTAAACTTTTAACTAAAATCAATGCCAGAAATGTATATTAAATGGAGTTTGCTTTTTGAATTGGCATTATGTACAAAATATGTGTTGTGAATAACTATATAGACACTCTCACCAGAGAAGAACATCCGTAATCGAAAATTGATACATTGTTCTCGTTCCGTGTGTATCCATGTCATGTAAGAGGATGGGGATGGGGGGGGGGGGGTTGTAGATAAACTGCTCCGGCTGTTACGATATGCCCGTCATGGCCTCTTAGTTACGCCGCTGAAACATTGAACGTTTATATATCGTACGGACTGCATATTCAGGAACTAATATATATATATATATATATATATATATATATATATATATATATATATATATATATATATATATATATATATATATATATATATATAAAAGCTACTATTTATTTTCATTTCAGCTTGTACTCAAGGGTGTTTAGCATGTTCAACCTACAACGGATGTTTTGCCTGCAAGACACACTATTACTTTTTGCTATACAGAAGTGGTATGAAACAGATTGGAGTATGTACGCATGCGTGTCCTACAGGCTACTACCACAACAGAGCTGACGATTATTACCGATGTTCAAGTAAGTGTTAGAATCGACACGGAGATATTTGTTAATGAAAATATTGTAAAGTAAACTTTTCAGTCACTTAAAATAGGAATACAAAAATTACAGTTATATGTAAATATTTTAAGAAATATATGTTCCTAACAGGAGAAAAAAAACAATGAACAATTACTGATATATACATCGTTAAGAATTTCACAAATTATTTGATTGAAAATGATACCATGCATGACGTCACGACGTTTATATATATTTCTAGTATATATTAGTCTACCATGGAAATATGGAAGTGAGAGGTCTTTATAATATTGTTATCACAGGACAGGCTGTTGTTATGTTTAAGCATGGAGGTACCTCCATGGTTTAACGTACCACAAGTACACAAAAGTGGTTCCCCCGGAAACCATTTCTTCGAATCAATCAGTTGCAGGTGTAGCAGTATATTTTGTCCCCTGTCGGGTCGGGCCATATTTGCTAAGGTATAAACCTTATCTACATCGGGGATAACAATTATTGTTACACCTGTCGTGTTTATGAGGATGCTGAAGCATTCTTTTGGAATATCATTATATTAAAATGATAAAACCAATTGAAACATATAGACATAATTCATTTAGTATAGGCCTACACACCCAACGATGATATTGTTTGTCACAACCGGCATCATCCATTGAAATTGAAAGAGGGCTCCTTGACCAGAGAAATCATAAACAGATTTTGGAAGAATTGCAATATTAAAATAATTAATTACTATATATTACTAAATTACTGATATTCGTCTTCTCCTTCTATCCACCCCTATACCCAGGATGTCGTATACAGAATTGTGACACTTGCTTCGATAAAAACTTTTGTGCCCTCTGCGAAACACCGTACCTTACACACCAGGGTGGTTGTGTTCTCTCTTGCCCGCCTGATATGTATGAAGATGTTCGGACCGCAGCTTGCAAACCTAAAGGTAATGACATATGAAGCTCTTGATCCTCAGTTTGTGCTGGGCTGCATAGGCGTAGGAGGCGGGGGGCTGGGGGCTGCAGCCCCCCCCCCCAACCAAAACATTTGGTGGAAATTCGGGCAATATGCTGAGAATTTTTCGGGCACCTACTGAAAGAAAAATAATTTGCAATGTGTTATTCAATGATTATACTGATATTATTATTATCATCATTATTATTGTAACGACTTCCTAATAATTATTACCAATATGGAAGGGTATAATATAAGACGGAAAATGATTGTATGTTATTGGCATGCGATGTAATAATCGATGCATGCCTACAATGATATGCACATTAACATGCGGAGCGCGCGAAATGCGAAATATTTTGGTTATATTTTTCGGGCTGGTCGTTACTGCCCCCCCCCCCAAAATCAAATTGGGCTCCTACGCCTATGCTGGGCTGTCATTCTCATCAAACCATTTTCAAATATTTAGTTATTTAAAAACATTTTGATACCCTTTACCCTAACTGCTTGCAGAGTCTTCAAGCAAAAGGGATCGGATAATACCAGTCGTTCACTCTTTGGTTTCTTGGGAAAACTATGGACTCACTCTTCCCGGCTTTGCAAAATTGTGAGGGGGACCGCCGATTGCAAATTCGGCAATGACTATAACGCGGATCGCAAAGTCCGTAATTACGATTACGGGTTAGATTCGTACTCAAAGCCGAAGCCAAAGTGTATTAATCAGGTCACACATCTGGAGTCTATACATGTTAACTTCTTCAATATCGCCCTCATTTTCATTTCGGGAAATATTTCATACTGCAGTAGTTTTGATTTTCTTTGCGAATCAACTTTTTTTGCTCCAGATTCCAGAACTGTCAACTTCATTCGTTAGGATTATACTTTTCACCATTTTCTGTTTGTCGACAGTGAACGGGGGTTTAGCCCCCCCCCCCTGTCTCCTCTGACAACACGACATATTTTGCCCCATCTTTACACTGACCTCCTCTTTGGAATTTCTTTCCAGTTGACTGTACGGTTGCTAGCTGGACTCCATGGGGACCTTGTACCAAGAATAGCAGAACGTGCGGCTACAAGTATGGAACAGAGATCAGAATACGTGAAATTTTAACTCACCCCTCCCCAGGGGGAACCCCCTGTCCTGATTTGTCGGAAGAACGGAAATGTCGAATGAGTGTTCGCTACTGTCCAGGTATTGAATTGTAACTGATTTAGTATCTATAAGCAGACTGTCCCTTGACGGACACAATCTGAACTGTATAGGTGGGCGTTGTGTTCAAGTGTTTAAGGCAGTGGACTTGTGATCTAAGGATTACAGGTTCGAGTCCTGGCCAGATCATTGTGTTGTGTCCTTGGGCAAGGCACTTTATCTCCATTTGCCTCTCTTCAACCAGGTGTGTATAAATGGGGACTTGCGAGGTAACTTGTAAATATAGTTGCGCGCGCCGGTTTGTGGCTGCACCCTGTGGGAAGTTCCCGGGGCGAATTTTTTTCCCAAACAGGTTTACCTATGAGCGTAAAATCCTGCCTCCTGATTGGTTCAGAGGTATACGCACCATGAATATTCATGAGCTGAGCTCACAGCACTGTGGCTGAGCTGCAAATGCCTAGTATATGTATAACGTAAGCGCGTGGACTTCAGTTTCGCTAGCCATTTTGGGTGTACAAAATGTATGTGAGCTGTGGTGTGAGGGGATTTTTATTGGGAGAAAGGGGGGGGGGGATGTATGTGTGTTTGTGAACATTTCTGGTTGTTTTGGTGCATGTTTGGTTTGTATAGTTTTCCACATCTATTTTTTACACTGCAGATTTTCTGACAAAGGGTTCACTTACAGTACACACACTAATATTCCAATTTCACACAAAGGCTAAATACATACAAACACTCTCTTTCTCTCTCTCTTTCTCCACCCACCTCCCTACCCCCCCCCTCTCCCTCTCTCTAAACACACACCCACCTACCCTCATGTATTTACAAACACATAAGCAACAAATGCACACACTAGCTGTCAAGAATACACAATAGACACACGCAATGAGTATGCATGCATGCACTGCTATGAGCAGCTTCGACTTGTGTCACGCGCATACGTAATACTACTAGTATCTTTGCAGCTCAGACATGAATATTCATGATGCGTATACCTCTGAACCAATCAGGAGGCAGAATTTCACGCTCATAGGTAAACCTGTTTGGGAAAAAAAAATCGCTCCCCGGGGGACACGTGGCTGTGGTGCACTGTGGTGCCCCGTGAGAGAATGATTGAGTTGTGCACACTTTGGTGTGAAGGTTTGCCAAGTTACCAATGACCAGAGCTAAGTGGTACACGCTGTGGTACACTCTTTGGGGTGTGAATAGCGTTCTTAGCGCATTTGAACAATTCTGTCTTTCTTTGGCACTATATAAATGTCTTCTGATTGATTGATTGATCGTTATTTTGCATTCATGTGACGCCGGTGTTTAGACATTTCATCCCCACCACCCCCCCCCCCAAGAATATATGCATATATGTATATTATTGTTGTAATTAATTATTAAGTTGTCTTACTACATGGCTTAGCTAAATTTAACCATTTCTGGAAAGAACACAATATTTATCAAATGCCTTCGTAGAAGAAAAATAATAACATAAGAACTGAGAAGAAAAAGTGAAAAGTAGAAAGAAAAAAAACACCAAGAAATTTAATTTTGAAAACCTTCAGCAATTTTTAACATACAAAATGTTTTGGGTCAATACTGATGACCTATGACGTTGATCTCGTTCTCTATGCTTTTGCAGGTCAAGTAGCGAAATCTGCTAATAAAATTGGGAAAAAGAAGACGAATAAAACACGCGATAAACAGAGAATAGAAGAACCGATGCCATCGGAACGGACTTCAGCGACGCGTAGACGTCGCAAAAAGAAAAGGAAACTCTCATCTGCGGACAATGAAGTAGAAATGGATTCATAAGACATTGCTCTCCCCGAGAACGTAAAGGACACAATTTTAAAGCAGGGGAGTGTGTAACGCTGCGCTTATACCAATATATTTGTTGTTATTTCTGCTTTTTGTCTTTAAAGGGTGCACGCACATGAATTATCAAGTGTAACTAACAGAGTGGGATCGAACGACTATTGGTGCTATTGAAATATTCATTTTCGATAAAGAAGGAAAGTTAGCCTTAAACACGTATACAAATTGGATTTGTGATTGAAACTAAACAAAATATATGAAATTGATGGTGAAACTTTGTTGATCATATATGATACTGCATTCATGGTGTGAGAATTGTCAACGTTCGTTGTTGGTAACTCCGGCAACACGGGACGCAAAATAAGCAATGGCGTTCGATTCGGGATAAGGTTGTGAGGTAACATTATGCAGTTACTACCGTGCATTAAGTCTATAACCCTCGCTTGATCTCTGAACAAGCTGCACTTTTGTGGAATGTTTTTGTTTTGGTTCGGTTGCTCCGCGAAGGAGTTTTTTAAACCTTTCTTTAATCCAAGTACTGGTTTCGTCTGCGTGGGAATCTATATGCTACCGTGTATTTATAGCGTCAGCATTAACATACGGACTGATAACAGGAAGCTGAAGAATTAACGAAGACGAACAACTACACAAATTTATTTACGCAAAACTCATTAAATGATTTATCATCGATCGAGAACCACAGGTATAGATTCATACTAAATCATTATAGCGTTGGCAATGGCAGAAGGAAATATAGCTAACCAGAACGAAGGAATCATACAACAGTGTGATTAGAACACTGATAGAGCACTTCCGTGAGGGTATAGTCTCCGTGGAAATGAGATGATGTATGCGGAAGCCATTTGTAGTCATGTTACGTGCTATGATATGACATTTTTGAATTATAGAACATTATTGATATCGAAGTACGAACAATAATAGGCAAGTATAATAAATCATACATAAATAAATCACTTTCTGTTTGTTTATGTGAAAAATTGAAATGTGTTATTTACCGAAAGTCTACGAGTTAACAAGTTACAGTTTACAAGAAGACAACGAGTTAGAGGAATTTAAATAAGGGGTTAATCAACGGTCTAGCGTGCGTTACTCACAGGATTAATGCACGATCGGGGGATAATGCAAGCGATGCACGAGGGCGGAGCCCGAGTGCATCCAGCGATAGCATTAACACCTGGAGTGCATTAATCATGTGAGTAACGCACGCTAGACCGTTGATTAATCCCGTTCATTCATACACTACCATTTGTGTGGGGGAAAAATCATAAAACAAAACATTTTTGGTCACATATAACCACAGATTTATTAAAGTGATGCCCCGTAATTTTACCGTGCGTTACTCACAGGATTAACCACGGTCAGCTGACCTGAATGGACCAATAGGATTTAGGAATCTTTACTATGAATGAACGTATAATCATATATTACGATAACATGATCTGTTGCGGCTTTGCTCGGCTTGGTCGGTTTTTCATGAACTTGGCAGGTATTATATATCATTGCATAATATGTCAATTCTTCCTGACCGTTTGTCTGTATCAATGATAACCATTTATATATTTAATTTCACGTTTCACTGTTGAACCGTTTGACAGTTAATTGTGTCCGTTGGATATGTTTGGACTTAAAAGGTCATCAATTTTATTCCCCAATTTGTTGGACGCTATAAATTGAGTAAAATTTTGTGAAAAGTACGGGCACTTTCCTGTAGGTTACTTTTCGACAGACAGTGCGGAGTGCTAAAATGTCTCAGTGTGGATAACCATCTTTAAAATGGCATTAAAATGCTATTTGAAATTTGAATGGCTGTCTATTATCGGAAAATTAATATATATATATATATATTTTATTTTTTATTACATGGGGAAGTACTGGTAACCTTTAATAAAGTTGATTTATGACGGTTTTGTTAAGTTGCTCTTCACGAAAACACAGACGTAAAGACCGACGTACGGACGGCTACCGCTGTGTAAATGATCTTGACAGTCAAAGTTCATGTGACCTTTGACTCTCCTAAACAACTGTGGATTTTATGTTACCCAAGTCGGTTGTATGCAGACTTTGACTGTTTGATTGAAAATTTTGTCGGTTTATGTGACCATGCCGCTGTAAGCGAATTACACGAGATACATTTTCATAAGCATGCGCGGTTTCAGGGGGTGTTGGATGTACTCCCATGCTCCCACCACGTCCTTGTTTTTCAATCCTCGACCTCCACACCCCCGCCCCCCCCCCCCCTCTGTAAATGCTTATCAACATTGACCACTTCTGTAGTATAGTGGTATACGTCTACAATATTTGACGTTACTCTTGTAACATTATGGTGGATGTACATGCATAGGCTATTCCATACTTTTTTGATTTGTTATAAACCATTACTCAACACTCCCATCTGTCGAGGTTGTATGGGAAAGACCCTTTAAACGTCCGAGGCCCATCAATTTAAGTGGCTGGACAATTAAGTCTAACACACAGATCATTCATATAAGAAAATGTCAAGTACAAATGGTATTGGATGTCAGCAAGGAGTGCTCTCTTGTGTAAATGAAATAAATCAAACAAATTTTGAACTATGTTCAAAGTTGGGCAAATATTTTACTTAACACTGCATGGGTAAGTATTTTTTCCAACCAAATTTGGGGTAACCTTTCGCCACAACAGAAAGGAAAATACAGATAATTATGATTAACCTATAACTTTTTTTTGGCAATTGAATTGGTTAAACTATCGTCCAAATGGTACAAATTCGGTTGGACTGATATGGTACCCAGTGCTGGGTAAAGTATGTACCCATTCTACTTTAGAAGGTAGTAACCTATTATTGAGAATGGCTTTACACGGACATGGGATAGGGGTAAGGAGGGAAAAGGTTATGCTGAAAACAGGATTGTCTACTACTTCTCCGCTCCGAGCAGGTCCGCAACCTACACACTTAAAATACAACTTGTATCCGTATCTGCTTCTTAAATCACTTTTAAGTGTGTCCCTTTAACCCTAGAAATCAAATATGCGAATTTTTCGAGCGCCATAGGCTAAAATACTGCATTACTTTTTTTTTACGTAGGTTTATGGAAGATGTGATGGGGACAGGAAGTTATGGGGGTGGTGGGGGTAAGGACTGGGTCAATTCCCATCTTCTTCATCTCTCATCACGGTGTAGATATACCGCATACTCCGTATATACCGCATATACCGTAAATACCGTATATACCGATATACCGTACTCATGGCCTACATGAAGTTACTCATTGTGGATATATTGTTGTATAAAGTGTTGCTCAGTATTCTCGGACTAGCGTGGTCATTGCCATTGTGAGTTGACATAAAACTTTTCTCTGCACATAATAACAATTATGATTCGAGTCATTGCTTGCAATACAACAAAATAAGAAGGAAATAGAAAGAAAGAAAGAATAACAGGAACCTGCCCAAACCGTTTCCAATGTAAGGAATGAAACACAAGTGGTAGCAAACATAATGGAAATTCCAGTGTATAATATGGCAGTATTCCTGTACATAAATCGCATTAACAGATGTCACAATAGGAAATGTACTTTTATCGACAAATAAATAAGGAGAGTGCAATCGTATATCTATCAGCCAAACCGATTACGCCTTTTATGTGCTGGAAATATTACAGAGTCCGACTACCTATGCACGCAATCAAGTCATCGAATTTACATTCGTGGTAAAATTAAACATCAGCAGGTTGTCACGAAAACTGGCCATTTTTGTTTTTGTTTTTCTTGTGGCAATTATTTCATATGTTGTACCACTGTAACCAAGGCAATGGAATGGAACACACACACACACACGCACCCACACACACCATATATATATATATATATATATATATATATATATATATATATATATATATATATATATATATATAATTGAAATCGTAATGAGTTGGAAAATCAAGAACAGTGAATAAACTTCCAGCCTCCACCGGGATTCGAACCCGGGCCTCCCGCTCTGTACGTGGACACCATAACCACTAGGCTATGGACGCTGATTGTCCAGAGGTTCGAAACCGGTAAGGAAGGTCGTAATTCCACTGTAGGCGTTTGTCACCTGTATCGAATAATACTGGTTCTGTTTTTGGTGACATATTTTGCCTTACTCTAGAGATCAAACATGTTGCTAACCAACTCGAAATTATTAGTGATTACTGCCGGATCTCGAAAGAGATACTTTGAACAGACTTTATGTTAATGAAATGGAGGTAAACGACAAAGGCAAATGAAAATATATAACTGAATATCGTAATGAGTTGGAAAATCAAGAACAGTGGAAAAACTTCCAGCCTTCACCGGGGTTCGAACCCGGGCCTCCCGCTCTACATATAGATATATATCTATAGATATTTATTTTGGGGTTCGGTTGGGTAAGTTTTGAGGAGAAGGGAAGGGGAAGGAGAAACATCCATTGGTCATTTATTAGTTTGAGACCAATTCGGCATAGCATAACTCAATGTTTATAACACCTCTTTCTTTCTTCCTTTTTGGGGTTGGGGGGTGGGGTGAGGGGATGGAAGGGGAGGGAGGAACATCCCATGGTCATTTATTAGTTTGAAAACAATTCGGCATAGCATAACTTAATGTTTACAACACCTCCTTCTGAAGGCGTCTTACTCTATATTTTGAGCAATATCAATCCGCTCGAGTGTTCTCCTTAAAGTGTGCCGAGAAGCAACATACAGCAGAAAAAAATGTCCTTGTCTAAATTGGATCAAATTGGATCTGATTTGTTATGGCTTATATATGTCGCACATGGGACTTTACACTCGGTGTGATAATTGGGGACACTGGGGTTATTGAAAGACCACTTAGGCGTTTTAACAGCAGCGTAAGAACATTGTTTTACTGGTGAGTGAAGAGGCCTTCTTTACAAGTGGCGAAAACTTTAAGCTCTCACAGCTAAATACTCTACAAGGCTCTGATACAGAAAATGGAAGGGGGCATGAGTTACAAAAGTGCCAGCTATCCAGTGAGGGTAATGGATTTAGAGAGACCACCTTACTTTCACGAATTAGTATATATGTACCGGTAAATCATTTCGTAGAAGTTTAAGGTTTGTTCTACCTGAGAGAATGTATTATTTGTCTTTGAAAAACCAGTACCAGCGATTTCGCCTCCAAAATATGTTATACTATGCAGACAACTAGTGACCAAATTATCACTTTTTGGTAACTAAATTTAATTGGATATATTATAGAAGAAAGCTTTACCTAACTTTGGTTAGATATTTACGTACCCAATTTTGGGTAAAATATTTGCCAAACCTTTTAAGTTTGTATCGTCTCGAAAACAAAAATGCCAAATTAAAATTCATGAACATTAATGACAAGTAATTATATTTTAACATTAAGTATTGGCCTGCCAATTAGAAGAGGGTTCCAATTATAGCCGCCCGCCGGGCCGTAGTTGGTACACTATAAATATAAAAAAAGCTTGGTCCGCCCAAAAACAGGAAGAATAAGAACCAGAAAAATTAATCAAATTAAGACACAACTGTCTCATTAACCATGCACCCTTTCAGCTAATTAAATATGCAAATACAAAGTCAGGTAACGGGAAAACTGCTCTATAAATATAATGTGATCTCAATATCATTTAAAAGTAAAAAAAATTGTAACTATACAGATGCTTTATTTTTTAAAACCATTTCAATGGATATTCTATCGTATGACAATTTGACACTTGTAGAACTGAAGATCCACAATATTTGTTTTTTGAATCATTCTGAATAAGTTATTGCTATAAGGAGATGTTTTGCATACTGAGTTAACTCTTTCTGCCAGAAACAAAAAAAATCTTACTTTATCCATGGACTCGCTATTTTCTTTAATAGCTCCATGCTTTAACAGAGGTTCATCATGTGATATGCTCGCGCTTGTAAATAATTTCGTGGACAAACTGATATTAATCCCGACTAGATTGAACTTATCATAAACGAAGTATAACTGTCAGTGACCTGGTAGAACATCCCCGTTAAGGACATTCTTTCATGTTTAAAGCATTTCCGTAGACAGTATCAACTACTAAAGCAGTTTGTTTACACATTCGAGTAACAAACGTCCGAGTTCAATTCGATGCCCTTTTCAGCAAAATGTTGAATTGACGAGATACGCCATTTTGCAGAAAATTTTTCAATTGGAATTGAGTGAAGAAGTTAATATTTGCAGAAAATGTTGAATTGACGAGATACGATAAGTTGTCCATTTAACATTTTGCAGAAAATTGTTCAATTGCTCAGTTGAAATGAAGTGAACAATTGAACATTTTACAGAAAAATGTTGAATTGACGAGATATGATAAGATGTCAATTAAACATTTTGCAGAAAATTGTTCGATTGCTAAGTTAAAGCAACTGAGCAATCCAACATTTTCTGATTTTTGATAAGATATTATCTTGTTATCTAAACAATTTACTAAAAAATGTCAACTTATTGGGCAAAGTTTTCCTTATGTTGATGGCACTTTTAAGCTTCAGCAATAGACAGCATCAACTACTAAAGCAGTTTGTTTTCGTTTTATTTTTTCGTTCAACTATATTCGATTACAGATGATAATTAACTCCGGGACGTCGCTAGAGGGGGGTGTGGGGGTGTCTCATCCCCCCCCCTAACTTGGTAAAACTGACGATAGTTGGAAAATTGGAGTGCGACAGTCGGAATTCCGACTGTCGCACTCTAATTTACCTATTCGTATATTCCTGTGATTGTGAATGACCTTACAAATTTATCAGTCATATTTACCACGTTTTCCTTGCCACTTTGAGAAATTGTATCT
Organism: Apostichopus japonicus; assembly: GCF_037975245.1. NCBI lineage: Eukaryota > Metazoa > Echinodermata > Holothuroidea > Aspidochirotida > Stichopodidae > Apostichopus > Apostichopus japonicus. Next base: position 12,676,721 of record NC_092569.1, on the reverse strand, counting down.
CGCGATGCTTATACTCCACCATATAAAACTTCGTATGATTTTGAATACTCTAAAAAAACTGCCTAATAGAACTACTGTACAACGTTCGCCAGCTTAAATTCGGTTTATTTATGAACTAATTTTGCTAATTGGGGGCGTTGACCCTGTTCGCTAGCTTCAAGTAAATTCAGTTTATATATATTTTAATTTTACGGCGGTATCAACGCAAGTTATTTCGAAGGAGGAGAAGGGGAAGGAGATGGAGATGGGAGAAAGAGTAGGAGAAGGAGAAGGAGAATGAGAAGGAGAAGGAGAAGAGGAGAAGTACAATGTAAATCAATGCACAATAAATTTCTCAGCAGATATGATCAGCTTATTACCTAATTTAGACAGTTGTGACTTGCGCCACTGAAGATTCAGACTCGTAACGGTACTATATATCACATAGGGCAACAGAAAAGGTCAATGTTATTGCTAGTCATAGTTCTAAACCAACTCTCGCTATCAAATGGTGATACCGATATATATCATTATAACTTACAAAATAACTATTGTATGGATGTTAAATTGACGATAATGTCGGGTGTCAAGTTTAGGTGTGAAGCTAATACTAGTCCATTGCTTTATAAATTCTGATAACTCAACTTTTGCGTTATACTATTGTGTCTTTGTCACTCGCTTCATGGTAAGTGATTTACCTAACGATGTGTGCGTGCTAGACTACGTAGACCAGCCGCTTTGTTTGATTAACTTGTAATATTCAAAAGGACGTTTCTTAAGCAAAAAAATTATTATTATTTCTCCTCAGCATGAAATTTCTGACTAAGGTTATCCATAAATGCGTATTCACGTATATATCAGGAGAGTTCGCTCTACTTATAAAGACGTCCGCAGGAACCTGCCTAATTGAAATAAAGCAACAATATATATACGGTTAGGTTGAACAAAAAGTGCATTCATAGATGTTGTTTTGGTTTACCCCTCGAGTGCAATGGAATAAAGATATCTCCGATGATTACAATTTCATGACCGTGAAGAGTACAATTATTAATGTAGAATTGTATTTGAGATTCAATCTCGACATGGTTATAAGATTCAATTACACGTGACAAATGTTGCAAATTTGACCTGAATTAAAATAAAATTTGTAGTCTAAGGTCATCTACCGGATTTGCTTGGCAGGAAAAACAGGAAGGTAGAGTGTGTCATATTTCTCCTTTAGAACAACATTTCGACTTAATGAGTTGGCCTTCCATAACCTACTTCGTGTTTTTGTCAAAGTATATCTGACAGTCGATTTATAATGGGGACAGTTTTGGGCGGTTTAAACCAGAAAGCAAAACATGGCTTGGTAATTCCTCGGCAAAGAGTCCTATGAAAACAATGAATATAAGTCTTACATGTGCGCAATGTTTACTTGTACTTACTAGGTAGATCTACATAATACCAAGTATGAATTTCATTTCAATGTTTCCATTTTGGAATGATTGTGATTAGCATATTTGCAGACTTTGACCTCCGTTGTTGACCTCAATCGGACCTATGGTCACAGCTATAACAAACAAATGCAAGTCCATACGGAGAACCCACACATCAAATTTTATTCAAGCTTTACGTTTTCTAATTTAGTTATCGTATTTAGAAAAGTACTTAGACAATGACATCTGTTAAAATTTGTTCACACTTGACCTCCAAAAAAACCCCCCAAAAAATAGGCTTTTTGTACCCAACATGCAAGGTGAACTCACAAACCGTGTATGGAGCTCACGGGCCTAGATTCACTATAACTGAAGTTATCGTCTTAGCAAAACGGTCTGTATTGGATTTACCTTATAGTTAATAATAATTCTCTCTATATATTTTAGGGTAACTAAATGATCTTGGATATATCATTATAAATTATTATTTGGAATCACTCATTTTTTCCAATTATGATTACATAAGACACGACTTGGTCAGAGTCCGACACAGGCGCGTAGCGAGGAATTTGAGGGGCGAACCTGTAGGCAAATTATCAGAGCCGTAGATTCGGCATTGGAAACTATCTAAGGGTAGCGCCACTATGAGTTGGCGCGAAGCGTACAAGACAATTTTGGCCGAAAAAATGCCTCCCAGATCGCTGGAAACCCATTTTCCAGCTAATGAAGATTCAACTGGTGGGGTAGGGTGGGGTGGGGGTGGGGTGGGCCCCACACCCCTGTAGCTACGTCCATGAACCTATATGTTTCTAATAAAAGATTTAAAATTCAAGGAACGGAACAATTAATAACTCTCCTTTACCTTTGGGTGTCAAACATTTCATTTACGTGAGCTATTAGGAAATGTAAGGTTTAACCCCCCCCCCCCACCCTCTCCCTCAACAAACAAAACGTCGTATCTGGCAGGCAAAGAAGAAAACAACCAAATATGCCGGACAGCCTATAAGCATCACCACCCCATCATTTGACCACATCATTCAAATTGAACAACACGTGTCCTATACTGAGGTTTCGAAAAGTCAGTCATTTGGAATCGAAATTAGTATCTTGAATGCGCTCGAACCCCTGCTTGATGTGATGATGTAAGAATTATAAAAAATAAAATAAAATTTTTTTTAGTGAGAACGGATTATCATTGGTTGGAGAAAATGCTGAATATAAATATTAGTTTCAAAACTGTACAAAATATTCTACGTTTCGTCGTTCTTGACTCCTCATTGGATGGAAACTTTCAACTTTCAAATGTCACTTTTGATTTATTTTATTAGTTAATAAATCAACTCATGGCAGCCTGACGTACATAGACATATCCTTTGACAAGGCCTATGAAACATAAATGTGTCTAGTTTTAAAAGTGAATAAAAGCCGCTGTATACTTGTTTTCTTATATACGTGGTCGGGTCGAAGGTAAACTTCGTCACCAAATACGTTTGAACAAGCACTTTTGCTTGTATGTGCATATTTGCATATTTTCTGATTAACGCGGTGGTTCCCCTTGTTCATACTCATGAATCGGTAAGGGTTGTTTTTCACAATAAAGGTTGGTGTTTGTTTCTTTTCAGACTGACTCATTGTCGTATATTGTGATTGCGGGCTAAAAGTTATGACAACCCAAATGCCCAACAAATCGAAAACCCCGGTTTGAAGGTTGATAATCTGCAGGTTTATCGAACGATAGTCCTGGATTGTCGCCGATAATCCTGGATTGTCAGTCGAGAATCCATATTTATCAAAATAATTTTGATAAACCAGGTTTATCAGACGATAATACCGGTGCTGTGGCCGAGTGGATAAAGGCGGTCGCATATGAAGCAATGAGGCTTAGCAATCGGGAGGTTCGGGGTTCGATTCCCGGCCGGGTCATAGTAAGGTGGGTTTTTCATCCAAGAACAATCTACGGTTTTCCCATCTGAAATGACTTCTAAATTGAAAAGATTCCAAATTTGAGTTAAAATATTGAATTGGAAGCCACCCGACGTGTAAGTTGTAATCCATAAGCCCTTGCGGGTTTTTCCCACATTTGTGGTCGACTGGAGAATCCAGGTTTTCGGCCGATAAACCTGGATCCTCGGATGATTAACCTGGATTATCAACTAATAAACCGGGTTTATCCACCAATAAACCTTAGGTTTTACTGTGTCTTACTCTCCAGACTATTACTTTTTTTAAGGAAAAGTCGCCCAGGGAAGAACCTGGGCACGAGAACCAAACTACAGAACGACTGATCCGCTCTCAATCCCAGTCCCCTTGCATCGGGACTGTGACTGTGTGATCATCGTCGGGTGTACATCACCATTCCCTCGAAAGGGAACAGATACTACACATGATCTTAGCCAAAAGGCCGAAAAGTCTTACTCTCCAGGCTATTACATCATGGGGCTATAAATAAACACCGTTTTTGGTGGCGAAGGAAGACGTTTCTATGGTACAGGTTTAATCAAGCTCAGAATTCGTATCTATGAAGTGAAATGAAAATATGACTAATTTGATTTGTGTCTTTATTTTTCGATCACAAATCGCAAATCCTTTGAACTAGACTCTTTAGCTACAAAGTGAAACCCGGTAGAGGTGAGAATGGCGAGGAGGGCGGGGGTGGGGGGTGGGGTTCAGGATAGGTGTAGGCATTTTTCCTTACAGTCTCTCCAGCCCACTATACATTCACACATGCAGGATGAATAGGATGTAGTGTGAAGATTTGATTTGTATTAAAAGTGTTAAAATTTGCGCAATCAATGACCAATATCATAAATGAAAAATTAATGACTAATTCGTAGTTTTGACTTACAATGAAATTGATTCCAGCTAATTAAATGAACAGTATACTGCAGTAATTGAGTAATGTACCATCAACGATCTATCGTGTAGTTCGGAAACTGGTAAAAGACAGAATGATACATACATGATACATATAGTGTATCTACGCCTTCTGTTAGCGAGTTTGTGAACCTTGTGTGGACGGCACAGTGTATGCTTGCTTGTTTTACGCCAGGGGCTCTCAATTAACTTTCTACGATATAACAAGGGCAAAACATTGGTTGGAACAAAGGGCCAGAGAGACCCAACATCTCACTTTAGCTACAGTTTGAGCAATGTCTAGTTAAGAACGGTGTTCAAGGTCTGAAGGATGCGAATATCCGGATCAGCGCCAGGCGCGCAAAAAGGGAGGGGCGAAGCCTATATAGGCAAACTATCTAAGCGTAGCGCCACCATAAGTTTGCTGGAAGCGTAAAAGAAATGGTGGCCAAGAATGCCTCCCTGCAGATCGCTGGAAATGGTACTTCCCAGGTCTTGTAAGTTGCATCTTAGCATCTTCTTTTTTGAAATTACTAGCGATATCATAAAAAAATATGCTCAAAGGGGGGGGGGGGGGGGAGAGGTCACCCCCTCTTGACTACGCGCCTGATCAGCGCAAGATTGTTGGCTGATTTTACTCTATGGGCCGGAGTGAAACCTTTCCTTGTATATTTGGCCCACATGCCGCCCAGTAAGAACCCCCCTCCCCCTGATTTCGGTTTATTTGACGACAATCGGTTATATATGTGGCGCTTACAGGAGTGTGGAAGGATGGGTGGGGGTGCATAGAAGGGAAGGGGGAGGGAGAAGGGTTGGTTGGATAGGACTGGCAGGTAGTTACACTTACCTACTTGTTAAAGAGCTGAAAATATTTTGAAAAATTCGCTGATAAGGAAAATAAGATAAAAATGCCCAAATCTTCTCACGGTTTGTATTCAATATCTGATTTCAATATAAATATGATTTTGAAAAGTTTAATGATTACTTACAAAAACAACATTTCTTAGAAAAGAGCACTTTTAAGAAGTCACATATTACAAAATATATATAAATTGAATTATATTCAATTATTTCCATTTAGAAAATGTCTACTTATATTTAATTGTTTAGTAATAAGGAGAAAAATCAGATTAATTAACGCTATAAACAACATTACGAATATAATTATGACGGACAAGCATGTTCACAATTCTTCTGATAAATTTTATGATCGAAATTTAATAATGAAATTTAAAAATGGAACCTGCATTTGCCTTTCTTAAACAAACATTAAAACAATAATTACTATGATGGATTGACTTTTTGTTCTTTTAGTTTTACTTACAGTGATTTATCTGGTACTTCTAAATGAGCAAAAAAAAAACGTTTCTTTGGTGGAATTATTAAGGTTTTGTCAGTATAACATGCCCTATGCTGAAAAGAATGTTATATGCAGGCATTGAAAGGCACGTGTAGTCCGGATACTAAATTCATAATACATCACAGACGTTCAAATAAAAAATTAACAATTCTGTAACTAGTATCTGAAGCGGCAGGGATGATGACAAACGAAGCGAAAAAAAAACAAAACTTGGGAATGACATATCAGGGGCGGATGCAGGATTTGTGACAGGGGGGGGGGGTCTGACTGGTCCAGCTACGCCTGAACGTAAGACTATCTAAGCGGAGCGCCACCATCGGTTGGCACGGAACGTACAAGAAAATTTTTGGCTTTACAAACCCCCCAGATCGCCGGAAACGGCACTTCCCGAGTATTCTAAGCTGCATGTACCTAGCCTGAAAATATGGATCTCATGTCTGAAATTTCTCAATTGATGAGAAAAAAACAATCTATGAAATATGGTAACACATTAGCCATGCAAAGCACCTACAAAAACTCACTCGAAATGTATCTGGCTCAGTACGAATTAGCTAGTTTTATTGATGATCTATTTATGGTAGATTGGAGAGAACAAACGCCGTGGATGTTTAATTTAATTATTTTTTTCTCTTTTTTGGGGAGGCCAAGAGCGGGGGGGGTCCGGACCCCCTGGACCCCCCATCTGGATCCGCGCCTGCATATACCATACATATATAATGTTAAGCTTCGCCAACCGTGTAGTAAATACAGGTGAGTCCCAGATGCCACTCAGGGAAATCATTTATCCGTTATCGCATCGCAAAATTTTGCTATACAAATTAGTCACATTAATATACATGTGCAAAGGTGTATAGTACTTTTTTTACGCAGGAACCAGGAATATTTTTTAAGAGACAAAATTCACAGCCTTCAAAACAGCTACACAAACTTTGAACACTAAATTTATTTTCTGCAATTGCATAACTATACTTATTTCGGGTTTTGGCTTTGGAATCTAGTATACCAAACCACAGACCCACCTTTTAGGGGTCATATTGGTCGATGTTGCTAGCATGAAAATAAATGGGGTAAATATTACAGGAAACATTATGTGTACCAGGTACTTAACCTTAATTTATGTCACAGTTACAACAAGAACAATAGTCATAATCCTGTCTGGCTGTGTGTGATGCAGAGATGACCCAAGCTGAAGTCAAAAAAAGGAGAGATAAAATGTTGAAAAGAAAAAAGAAGAGACATACTTGGTTATTGTTCAAGCAACTGGTTAAACCAGTATAATTACATACCCTACTTTCTAATTAGTGTCCTTTTATTCAACAGTTACTAAAGTACAATGTTCCGGGTAACTTTATAGGACTTCATAATATGGAAATGCAGGGCAGATAACAACGGGGCCAATACCGGTTGTCAAATTCAAACGTGATGAATCACTTAATGTTGCCACGTTTATAGCGTCAAACAAGTTGAATTTCGAAAAGCAATTTGGTTTTCGACACTCACTACAATTACATATATTGGCTCTGCATGCTTGGTAATATAGCTTATCTTTTACACAGTAGATAATCATAGAACATGATCTAACACTCCACATGTTTCCATCAAGATGTGCTTGTGGATCCTGGTAATGTCATAAGATGTTCTATGATGCATTATTCTTGGGAATTTTGTTATGCCCTGTCGGACTTTGACGACACGTTAAGAAAACGTATTGGATGAGATGGAAGTCGCACCGATTGGTTGTTTTGAACACTCGTGGTCGACAGTATTTTACGCCACATTTGGCTTGCCATAAAAGGGAGCCCTTTATAGGTCTATGCCCGAACATAACAACAACACATTCCACCCAGATTCTTATAAACAAATGTCTTTGTTAGAACTCTTAATTTATAGGGTTTAAAACTTATGGAAATGAAATCTGATCTTATGCTATCAAAAAGTATCTTCATTGTTTGTCACTTATCAAAGTCAGTTCAGGTATTTATATAGAACATGATTATAATTAATTATAAACTTACAAATATTGAGTGTATTTAAGTTTATATTCAGATGTTAAAAGTGAACATACAGAGGTACCAAATCTGCTAATATTTTACACAGCATTTCCTTTGCACTGCTTATCTAATTTTTGTGATGATCTTCGGGTTCTCAAATTTTTATAGTAAAATTGGACTGAACTTTCTCTTGTTTTCGTCTTATATTTCTTTCATATATATTAGTTTCATCAAGCAACACTTGTTTTCACTTTGCTTTATAATCACTAAAAAATTCATTTAAAAAAGAGAAAGACAGGATGAAGCAAAATAAAATATACCAAGAAAAGAGAGAAAAGAATATGATGACAACGAATCATGGCAAGATATAAAATGAATGGAATGTTGGATTAACCGTTCACTGAAATTAATTGTTCATTTTTTTATTCAATTTTACCTTAAAAAGTTGAAAATGGAACAAAAGTCCAAATAGGATATACAAAATTTGTAAAAATGTTAAAACATAAAAAAGAGAAACTACCAAACTAATTTTATATTTTCCCTTCCTTTCTTAGTTCCTCCCAGACTCTTCCATTAGGATAGAGGTGATCCTCAATAGATCCAGGCTTTAATTCTGTTGAATATCCAGGTTTCTACAAAAGGAGATAGAACATAAACTTTAAAAAGAATTAATGAAATCAAGTTATAAATGCTTAATGTTTATGTAAGCCGTAATATAAAATAAATGTCTCAGTGAAAGCAAAACACTGCAAGGATATGGTAAGACAGTTCTTGAATATAATATATATAATATATACTATAAAAAAATCCATGCATACTCCAAAAGAAAATATTATTAGACATAAAGCAGAGAAATGAGATATGACTCATAATTGACAAATGAGGAGTACAGTTTTCGAAAATATATATTTGGGATTTTCGGTCCCCCTGGGACCTTTGTCAGCAATACTTAGCAGTGGAATCAAATGTAGAAATTCCATCAGTGTCACTCACACTTATCTAGCGTCATGCTTTCATTGTGTTACCTTTTTCTATCGGACTACAGTTCTGATTTGTACTGCATGAGGCAGTCAGTATAAAGAGACTCCTAGCAGTGTACAATTTAATATCTCCTTTTCTAGATATGATTACAATTAAAGGTTGTTTCATAAGTGTTTTTTTTTTTCTATTTCAAAAAAAAAAAAAAAATTATTTTAAATTTTTTAAATTTATTTATTTTGATGTACTTTTCTTACCGTAGGAGGTAAGTAATTTGGACCTTTCATTTCCACTGGATAGACGAAATGTTCCCGGAGATGATCAACGTACTCACAGACACTGGGAAGGGAAATGAGAGGATTATGAAGGCTTTACAAACTCTTAAAAACAACTGCCGGCAATGGCTATACTAGCAGGACAAATCATCATCTCATTACGACATTGTCTCGTAAAACGCTAACGACTCATGATCAAGATGACCTAACCTTCTTGGTGCTCTAGTCATAGTGTTAACACTGTATTACCATTAACAGTGGGATATACAAAATGTAGATTAAAGGCTGTGAGATAGATGAGTGATTCACACTGTACGTGATATGGTGACCATCAGGGGGGAAGGAGGGGGGGCACGTTTATTTTATTTGTGTTTTCACAACATATATGTATATATACAACAAATGTAGCGAATACAGAGAGTTATGGAATGTGAAAGGAAGTGCATCACGAAACTCTTCTTGGCTTATCTAGTTATTCACTCCCTGTACATAGACTACACGTGCCCCCCCCCCCCCCCACTTTTTGCCAAAATAGCAAATGTGCCCTACTGGCAAATAAAATTACCTCTTTTGTATATCTTAAGCCTTTGTTACTTTTAATATTTTATATTAATTATTTATTTTTAGTCTGTACATGCTATTTTTAAAATGGCATCCCATATCTTTTTGTAGCACTGTTAACAATAAACAATCTCAATAAATAGTATTGATAGCATACTAACAAATCATATATATATATTTAAGTGATATGGCCGGTGTGTATCTGTTTATAGCATAACGAGTGGTGGTTGTGATATGAAAAAGTGCCCCTCTGATGTTGTGCCCCCAAATGTTTTAGAAGCTTCCTACCCACCTGGTGACCATGCATGTGGTGGTGGTGGTGGGAGCTACCTGTGTAGGGTTCTTGAAATCGTTAGGTTAACCTCAACATAAAAGGTATTAAACTAGTTTGATGCTAAACGCCCTGCTTGTTCCATGTCCACAGCAGGGTGGCCGGTTGGATCACTGGCCACTACTACCTAGCAATTGATGCCCCAGTCTTACCCTGTTTAGTGATTACCTAGTTCTTTCTGCAGTAAGTCATTGCCACATTATTGTTCTTGTGTGTTTTTGTTTTCTTTGTTCTTCGCTCCTGCTTATAAACAATGATTATAGTTAAGAAGTTACCTGTTGTCCAACGAGGCTGAGATACAGACATAGTGGAACATAATGAGATGCTGAACCAGCTCACAGAGTAACACCCCACCAGCGTGAGGACATACTGGCACTACGAAGAAGAAGAAGAAGAAGAAGAATAAATTGGGTTAGATTAAAGACTGGGGTAGGATACACACAGATACAAGGATTATCAGTTTTAGACATTTATGAAGTGACCTATTGGAGCTGAATTGGTTTGAATTTGGCTGGAGTAATCAGGACATACCTAGGGTTACCTAGAAACATTATTTGTGACTATTTGTCCTGAAACTTGTAGAGTGTAGGGACCAATTACTGACACCTCCAAGTTGGGGACCTCCTACCCATCAGTAAATACGTTCTGAAAATTGTTCACCCATTCTAAACAATTAATTAATTCATCCACTTCCTCATTAGTTAATTAACTTGACTGCTATGGACTATCCCAGTCGACTGCATTTATGTAACAATAACCGAGGTCTTACCTTGACATTTCTTGGCCATTAGCAGGACGCCCAGAATTTCGTTGACTCCGCCGATACGACAGCTGTCGATCTGGCAATACTGCATAGCCCCACTCTGTAAGAACTGTTTAAACATGACCCTGTTGTGGCAGTGTTCTCCGGTGGCAACACCAATACCAAGGGGATTTAAAGCCTATGAAGAGAAGGTGGAAAGGCAATGTGAGATGTTATCCTAACATTAACGCTTAAGAAGAGAAGGTGGATAGGCAATGTGAGATAGTAGCCTAACATAGCAGGGCAACATGTTGACACACACTGTGCTCTGTTACTATAAAGCCCATATAGAGGGGATAGGCAATATGAGATGATGTCCTAACGTATCAACGCCTATGAAGAGAAGGTGGATAAGCAATGTGAGATAGTAGCCTAACGTAGCGGGGTATTATGATGACAAACACTGTGCTCTGTTACTATTAAGCCTATATAGAGGTGGATAGGCAATATGAGATGATATCCTAACATATTAACGCCTATGAAGAGGTGGATACGCAATGTGAGATAGTAGCCTAACGTAGTCGGGAATATGATGACAAACACTGTGCTCTGTTACTTTTAGGGTTTTAATGCTGTCATGGTTTCTGGCAGTTCTTTGTAGATAAAAAATTGACATGTTTTGGAATTTTGTTTTGTACAAAAAACCTTTGCAATAGCAGCATGGCCAAGCACATCATCTGGTGATGTAGGTTCTTCAATCCACTTTGGTTTAAATTCAGCAAGCGGTTTCATCCACTCAATGGCTTCGTGGACTCCCCAACGCTGATTGCAATCCATCATCTGCAAAGATACAAAAATATAACCTCAGCATAAACGATTGTGTTTGTTTTTTCTTTTTTTTTCAATTCCCAGGAAACCATTTTAAAGGTGTAAATTCGTACAATCTGTTGTGACTTGAATTATTCAAGCACAACGAGTGTTTGGTACTGTGTAAATAACAAAGATGACATTTCAAATAGAAGCAACTGTAAGCTGCATTCACAATGAGATAATATCATATGGTAAAGCATAAGTCAAAAAGAAATATCCCTTTTTTTTCATCTTGTGAACCGCATCTTCAAAAAAAAAAATTTGCCCCAAACCGCGTGCGGCCATCTGAAAAAGTTAACTTTCTGTTGCTTGCAAGTGACGTTTTGTGCGTGTCGCTACAAAATGCAGACAGTATGAAACGTGATACCTTGATATCTTTAGCTGGACCTGAGATGTCCATCGCTGTATCGTTTGTACACTGTGCTGTGGGTATTGACCGCAGCTGTATGTACCGACTGTACACAAGTGTCTAATTACCGACGGTAGCAAGATGTGTGTGTATTTGCTGGGATCGACGGTGGTGTCTAACACTTCTGTTACACCTCATTCGAAACTAGGTCAGATTACCGGTATTACACGTTTCATTTTGCGCAAGTCTTCACACCCTTTAAAAATAAATTCCATTCATGTCATTGGTTCCACGCTTTACGACTTTAACAGGACAAGGAGAACAACAAATATGGTATCACGGTGCTCAGACGTACCAGAGCATTCTCGTAGCCGATTTCTTGTCGTATTATTTTGGCCCGACGGATATCATCTTCGAGATTGGCACCGACTTTCATCTTGAACATCGTCCATCCATCCTTGAGAGCGTCTTGGCATTTCTAAGAATGTATTTCATGGGGGGAATGAGAGCGATTATGAAACATAAATTTGTTGCAATAGTAAATATACTGTACTCTCTAAATCTCTTAAATAGATAACAGGCTGCAAAATGCGTAAATTCAGATACAGTATCTTCTCGGTATTTTCATCTATGTAGTCGTGAAGCTAAAGTGATGTTAAATCACAGTATCAGGGATGAGCCTGGGGTAAAAAAAAATCACGGAACTTTGCAAAAATTGCGGTATAGGCTCCAGTTTGCCCATGCTACAGTTTGTTAGGATATTAGTTTTTGACCCCGAGGTAGAAAAGAAATCACGGATATTAATTCGTGGAAAAAGCTCATGCCTGCAGTATAGATATTACATGGCCCTAAATCTTATCTGTGATGCTATATTCAATCACTGCGTGAGCATATCGGATGAATCGCAAACACTTTCCGACCACAAACGACGAGTAGAGGACTTGAAATGTATAAAGGAAAGGTAACAAAGTACAATATTACGAGAGTCTACAACCTCCGTAAGCATTTGTAAACCTCTATTTGCGATGTTTGTATGTAAGCAGTATATATACCATGCCATCGCCAAGGTATTTGTTAAATCTTACAGTTTTTGCCAATATGTCGATGTATGATATTCCGTGGTAACACGGATAACAAAAAAATAACCTTCTAACATTGCTAAAAGTTGTAATCCTCACCCTGCAGCAATTTATAATAAACTATTATTACGTAATGTAATGCTCCTTTAACCACGGCGGTTTGTGAACTCAACAACATCAGATTCAAACTACAAGATCGGCCTGATTCATTAGGATTCAAATTAATCAGTTTTTGGAGTACACCTGCATCTCATCAACTGATAAGGAATTGCAGCTAATTCAGTACACGTAATACAGTTCAATATCAGTTTTGAAATGAAGTTTGGCATTTCATATCTGAGTCTAGCAATCGAAGGTGGAAACTATTACATGGAAACACCTATTATAGCCTGTATTTCAGTGGTCTTTTTGGCCAAAGCTTCTCAACCTTCTGTCCATCCGCGCAACCTTTGAGACGATGAAGGAATGGTCACAAACTCCCAGATATAGAAAGTTCAGTATTACCAATGATCTCACCTCAACCCCTTCAATGGTTGGGGCTTAGGTGAGGAAAACTTTGCGTCATAATTCTGTATATATTGTAAGTCATTAAAATGTTGCTGGGCGCATCTTTATTTGTTAACTTCAACATTTTGGTGGATCATAGGGGTACAAGGGCTATAGATTGAAGAAAATACTATCATGTCACCAAACAAAATGAAACATATATGTTAGAGGACCCTCTACTAAAATTAAGGTAAAACATTTAAATGTTTGATAATACCTTCTGGATTCTCTCATCACTGTAGCCTAACCAACCAACAGATGTTGTATAGGCTGGGAAGCCATTCTCCTTTAAGAAACTTTCTACAAAAAATATGAACAGAAACATATATAGTTTTTTCATAACAGAAATTTGCTTGCAAACAAATTCTTCTGCACATATGCTTGTCAGTAGGACGTATAAAACCTTGCACACCCAGAAAAAAATCACAGGGAAGGTATTAAAATAGTAATTTGGTGTACTCGTTTCTTTCTTTCATAGTATTTACTCATTTCTTATTAACGTTTATTTACACAAATGCTGTAAATGTGTTCTTATAAACGGACAAACCTCGTTCATGTTTGGTGTCGCTGTTCTTCTTGAGTATTGCCAAAGCTTCTTCTCTTGTGATACAATCAGATCTAAGGTATAAATGAGAAATCGTCAGAATATTTTCAAACCAATGCAAACTCGAGCTTGAGTGTTAAATCTCAAAATCACTTTGTTTAACCATATCTGACAACCTGAGAGAACCTGTGTGTGCATCATGCTAGCAGTACCCACTTGTCTGTTACATGGTAACAATATTTGGTGAATCCAGAATCCAAAATCTGTAAATAATTATTAAAAAAAAAAAGAAAAAGAAACAAAAAAGGCTTGAACAAAGTACTGATCGTCCACTACTACATGAGCAAGAGTTCATATATTATCCAGTCTACAATTTCATACTAAACACTTAGGTACATGAGCAAGAGTTCATATATTATCCAGTCTACAATTTCATACTAAACACTTAGGTACATGAGCAAGAGTTCATATATAATCCAGTCTACAGTTTCCTATTAAACACTTAGGTACATGAGCAAGAGTTCATATATTATCCAGTCTACAATTTCATACTAAACACTTAGGTACATGAGCAAGAGTTCATATATTATCCAGTCTACAATTTCATACTAAACACTTAGGTACATGAGCAAGAGTTCATATATAATCCAGTCTACAGTTTCCTATTAAACACTTAGGTACATGAGCAAGAGTTCATATATTATCCAGTCTACAATTTCATACTAAACACTTAGGTACATGAGCAAGAGTTCATATATTATCCAGTCTACAATTTCATACTAAACACTTAGGTACATGAGCAAGAGTTCATATATAATCCAGTCTACAGTTTCCTATTAAACACTTAGGTACATGAGCAAGAGTGCATATATAATCCAGTCTACAGTTTCCTATTAAACACTTAGGTACATGAGCAAGAGTTCATATATTATCCAGTCTACAATTTCATACTAAACACTTAGGTACATGAGCAAGAGTTCATATATAATCCAGTCTACAGTTTCCTATTAAACACTTAGGTACATGAGCAAGAGTTCATATATTATCCAGTCTACAATTTCATACTAAACACTTAGGTACATGAGCAAGAGTTCATATATTATCCAGTCTACAATTTCATACTAAACACTTAGGTACATGAGCAAGAGTTCATATATTATCCAGTCTACAATTTCATACTAAACACTTAGGTACATGAGCAAGAGTTCATATATAATCCAGTCTACAGTTTCCTATTAAACACTTAGGTACATGAGCAAGAGTTCATATATTATCCAGTCTACAATTTCATACTAAACACTTAGGTACATGAGCAAGAGTTCATATATTATCCAGTCTACAATTTCATACTAAACACTTAGGTACATGAGCAAGAGTTCATATATAATCCAGTCTACAGTTTCCTATTAAACACTTAGGTACATGAGCAAGAGTGCATATATAATCCAGTCTACAGTTTCCTATTAAACACTTAGGTACATGAGCAAGAGTTCATATATATAATCCAGTCTACAGTTTCCTATTAAACACTTAGGTACATGAGCAAGAGTTCATATATAATCCAGTCTATAGTTTCCTATTAAACACTTAGATACATGAGCAAGAGTTCATATATAATCCAGTCTAGTTCACTATTGAATGCCTAAGTACATGAGCAAGAGTTCATATATAATCCAGTCTATAGTTTCCTATTAAACACTTAGATACATGAGCAAGAGTTCATATATATATATATATATATATATATATATATAATCCAGTCTATAGTTACCTATTAAACACTTAGGTACATGAGCAAGAGTTCATATATAATCCAGTCTATAGTTACCTATTAAACACTTAGATACATGAGTTCATATATAATCCAGTCTAGTTCACTATTGAATGCCTAAGTACATGAGCAAGAGTTCATATATAATCCAGTCTACAGTTTCATATTAAACACTTAGGTACAAGAGTTCCTATATCCAGTCTACAGTTTCCTATTAAACACTTAGGTACATGAGCAAGAGTTCATATATAATCCAGTCTACAGTTTCATATTAAACACTTAGGTACAAGAGTTCATATATAATCCAGTCTACAGTTTCATATTAAACACTTAGGTACAAGAGTTCATATATAATCCAGTCTACAGTTTCCTATTAAACACTTAGGTACAGTATCTAAGCTAAATCCTGAAGTCTATTGTGTGTAAAGGTTACAGCAGTGCAACAATATTTTTATGTCATACTTACATATACGTAAAATCAACACATGCGACTAATTTCTCGGGATCCTAAGAGCAAAGAGATGCAAGAAAATCTTATTACTGGAATCTTTATTACTTCAAGTTGCATTGAAGTACTCAAATAAGCTGAGGAAAACAATTGTATATGTATATTTGAAGATTCTCAATTGAAAACTTGTGTAAAACATTGATCATTGAATCAAACTCACCATGTCTACTAGAAGTTTCCACAGTGGCTGTTAAAATGGGAAAAGAGATGAAAGAGAAGTAAGAAAACAGAAGATGAATATAACTTATAAAGATATTCTCCTCCAGGACTCACAGTAAAGTTTTCCTCATCTGAAGCCAAGACAAAGAGAACCTAAAATCTTGGCCATCTCTGTTACATTTTTCACGCTGATGTTGAGATATTTTATAAGTGCCAAACTTACAAACATCTTAGTCATCTTTCTCCAAAAACCTTATTTATAATTGTTGTTGACCTGAGTCATTCCATTTCATCACCGTCAGATTCTTATTGTTTTACTATAATTTGGGGGGGGGGGAGACTTAATAGCACCACCAGCACAATATTTTCAAAGCCAGGGCGATTCCAATTTTAATTCCAAGGGCCGAACTACAGTATTTTTGAGCCCAAAACTTCTGTAAGAAGGCTGTCAGATGAAGAAGAGGTAGGTTTGAACAGGATTTTAATTTTGAATAAAATCCACACAACTGTGCTAATCCATGCAACCAACAAAGTCATGGCATGAAATTACTTCCATCCATTTCAATTAAGTAATTTGTTACATTGCAAAAAAAGCAATTCAGTTCTTTGAAGGTATGATCCATCAATTCTGATTCTAAGGTTCAATCTTTCTAGTTTATGTAAGGATTGTAATATTTATCTGTTCTTATTTCATAATCCATCAATCCATATTACTCTAAACAGTTGGAAGAAGCTTTCTGTATTTTCCTCAAACTGAGCTCAATTTGAAGCATTTCTTTCTAACTATATTTCTGCATCCAGTATGATTAAATCAGGATCATATACTGTATTCTCAATTCTGATTATATAACTGGGGCCCGGCTGTGGAACGACTTGCCGTCTTCGGTTGCTAATCAATCCACATTTCTCTCTTTCCAAAAAGCTCTGAAGACAGTTCTCTTTAATGAAGCCTTTAAGTAATCCCCGTTTTCTTTTTTCTGTCTTGTTGCTTGTTATGTTCATTTGTTTGTTTTGTTCATTTGTATGTTTTGTCCATTTGTATGTTTTATTTTTTCCTTGTAAAGCGCCATAGAATATCGTTTTAGTTATGGCGCTATATGAATGCCTTATATATAACTATGCAAATACTTGATACTGGTAGCTGTACGAAACAAAATCTCACGCTGGAATTATTCCCACAAATTGATCAACTTTCAAGGATTACAGGATATTACCCGTACTCCTGCCACTTATATTGTAAACCTTGCTTGAATATAGTGACATTTAGCATAAACCATTTATAGCTTCCAAATTCATCAAACATTTATAAACAAAACCCAAAACCAACCTATACAAACCTTTGTATCAAGATAACAAAACTCCATGAATAAGTTGTATTGTAATACTAAAGAACTCGCTAAATTATCTTGTCTATTGGTATAAATGTCAACGAATCAATAAAGAGATGGAAAAAAAAAAGATAACAAAAACCCAGCGTCATGAACGACAAACTTTTTCTCCATAAGCAACAGTTTCAAGTAGGGGTCAAACGCTAAGTAGGTTACAATGACCTACAGTATCTATTAATGGTCAAATACTTCGAGAGGATTTCCTGAAGAATCAACTCAAGGACTCACTAGATATATGTCAGTTTCTTCATCTGTATTCATAACACCTGATATATATCAACGATTAACAACCTGTCTTTTTCAGGAAGTGGTCAGCTATATCTCACACATTATATACAGTACATTTTGTAACCAGTTACTCTTGCAGTAGTGTATTGAATGCAAAATATTTCAATATGCTAGCAAGGGGGTAGATTAGTTGAAGGAATCAGATTATGGTTTTTGATATCTATGTATTTTAATTGTGATGCGAAAGTTTGTACATTTTGTAACCAGTTAGTCTTTCAGAAGTGTATTTGAACACCAAATATTTCAATATGCTAGCAAGGGGGTAGGTTAGTTGAAGGAATCAGATTATAGTTTTTTATATCTATGTATCGTAATTGTGATGTGACATAGATGCAACAAATAATCAATTTTTTATGTCATGTCTTTAAGTGACATTTGACTTTGCAGTGCCGACAAAACCAACCACAGAGTTCTCCATTGAAATGGATAGGATTACTGGCACAACATGAAACAAAACCAACATGATAATGATAAGTACTGTCCCATCTTTGGACATCCAGAATTGTCCTGTTAGTTAAATGCATAATTTATTTTTCAGTTTATTGACAATTTCATTGCACAAAATTAATAAATAAACAATATTATACAATATATACAGTACAAAATTAACATAAACAGTGTGAAAAGAAAACAGAAAAGCAAATTTAGTGTCACAGTATGTTACTAAATAGACCCCCCACCCCCCCCCCCACCCCCACACACACATGCACACACAGATAGATGTGTGCAACAAGAAGGGACTTTTTCTTTCAGCCTATTCACAATTTCATTGTAGAAAACATGCACAATATACTAATCATACAATATAATATTTACAAGTATTAACATACTGGGTACTTGTAAATAATTGATCCCTCATTCCCGATGGGGGTGAGCATTTGGAAACGGCTAAAGCACTGTAGTTGACGAGGGAAGAGAGAGGCTTAGAAGAATTTACGTTCTCACCTTTTTCTCTCTCTTTGCCCAAAGATCCCACAAAGCATTCATTATGGCAGCAGTTGCGAGATGAACGACACCTTTCTCTGGTCCTAACTACATAACAGAAGATGGAAACATATTAAAGGTAGTCAGTATGGGCCCCAAATTATAAGCATGCTATAATTGCGAGAAGTTTTTAAAAGTACTTTCCTAGAGTTCTTTACTCTCCAAATTGTTCTCAGACATTTTTTAAGGAAGACACAAGATGAATAATGTCGCAGTGAGGAAACTTTCCTCTTTAGGTAGTAATAAAAACAGTTTAAGAATTTTGACCAAAGGTGACCAATATTTGAATATCTAGCATATTTGGGGCCAATACTGTACAGCATACCTTTAAATACAAAAAAATGTTACAGCAATTATTGTGTTTCATTTGTAAGCATATGTATAACTTTTTTTTATCCCCATCACTTTCATTCCAGTACTGTACATATATAGCTGATTTCTCTAATATTTGTTTTAATCTACCTCTCAGTAAGATTCTGCTGGAATGTCAATCCCTCAGACCTTCCAGTTTTTCTATATATTTAGCTTTAATTGTTGTGACAACTGAACTGCACTACTCCAGGCAGTGTAAATGCCCTTGACCTTCTATAATAAGCTACAAATTCAGGATCTGAATGGCCTTTTATCTGTGTTTATACGATACCTTGAAGGAACATACAGTTTGGTACTGTTTATTTAATCAGGAAACTAGAATTGGGTCAATCAACATAGAGAAAGTTTAACAGCAATACATGCAGCTTGCACAATTTGGTTCATACTTAATCAACACACACTTACTACATACCCATCGTAGTTGCGAATCTGCGACAAATTTCCTCCAAAATCCACCAAAGTCATCAAAGATGGCCTGTACATCTTGGCCAATCAGATGGAATGTCATGGCCTCTACAGCTGCTACAACTGATGAAGGAAAAGCATATTTCTTTTGTTTAAATTAAATTTGCATATGTGTGTAGATGTAAGGTATACTTAAACTTGATAACTGTCTATCAAAATATGAGAATCAAAATTACAAATGAACTGTATAAATGTAAATAAAAAAATTAAAAAAATTGCAGTAGATTGTTTGCTACTTGTCAGGAGAGAATATTCCCAGACAACTTATGTGCACCGGATGGAGTCTATCATACCACAAGAATTTGATACTCTCAATGTCTTGAAACCAAACTTGATTCATTTGTTTGTACAGGCTATTTTAAGCCTCGCTATGGTGTCATTAGCTAACTTTTAATTATAAGGATTATAAGAATGTTCCAGTTGAAACAATACAAATTTGGAGTATTTTGAAGTCATATTTCAACGCCACATATGTTTCGTCAATTGGCTTCTGCACAGCACTTGTTCTATGGGGTATGTGGCCCACCTAGCGTGAATATGGACGCAAAGTGAATCTGTGTGCGTATCACAACCACATTTGTACTATTGAGGTGAATTTCAAATTCTGTTTTCTCTTAACCTGTCATTCATTTGATTTAATTTGCTAAATTTGCTGTTCTTGCATTTTGGTTTTTGTACAAAAACTATTCTTTTAAATCATTTGAATGCTTCCTGGAAAAGTGTAAATTTTACCTCAGCAATTCTTCAAAGAGGGCACAGTCATGGATCTGTCAATTATGAAAACTAAAGGGTGGCGGGGCATTAGAGGTCAACGGGGAGGAGCGAGGAGGGAACAAAGGGGTTTGAAAACGGATCAAAGAAATTAATGTAGCTATTCATTAATTTAACAACTCCATAGAAGAGTTTTTCTTAGATTGTGAACGGGAGAATTGAAACATATTTCTTACCGACTTCAGTCCCTCTACCAATTGTGAAAGTAGGGCCATGTCCTTCCAACGCATCAGTTGAATCCGTGTGTATGATGACATATGCACAGGAGTAATCAGGATCTGTGTGCTGAATGGCAGTAAAGAATTTATAATTAGCAAAGTTGCAATGCCAGGTAATTTGAATAAGTTGGATGAACTAGTAGTAGTGTTTTGTTAAAGGGTGCGAAGACTCGCGCAAAAAGAAACGTCTAATGCCGGTAATCTGACCTAGTTTCAAATGAGGTGTAACAGAAGTGTTAGACACCACCATCGATCCCAGAAAATATGCACACAGCTTGCTACCTTTGGTAATTAGACACTAGTGTACAGTCAGTTCATACAGCCGCGGTCAATACCCACAGCACAGTGTACAGACGATACAGCGATGGACATCTCAGGTCCAGCTAAAGATAACAAGGTATCACGTTTCATTCTGTATGCATTTTGTAGCGACAAGCAGCAAAATTTCCCTTGCAAGCATCGGTAAGTTTACTTTTTCAGAGTGCGGCACGTGGTTAATTGGGGTGAGTCTTCAATGCCTTTAAAAGGAGCTAGGGTATGAAATATGATAGGGAACACTATAAATGAAAGAGTACTGAATCAGCATGTTTCAAGGTTGACAATATGGCTGACTAACTGTACTACTACTAGGCCAAGGCTAAGTTAGGGTTTATGCTAATGGCAACACTAGGCTAATAATAATATGCACTTGCTAAGACCGTTAGCTAGGCTGCGCAGATGAGGGGAAATACCTTAATCCTACAAATAGGCCTAACGTTAGGCTTACTGTAACTTGTTAATTTATGCTGTACACTGTGTGGATTACACGATCTCACCATAGCATCAGACCCATGAGCCTCCAGCGATGTAGGGAATCGTATGTCTTTCACGACTACTTCCGTTATCTTAGCCGGCATTTTATCTTGATTTTCTTGCAACCTTTTATGTGTTTTTACCTGCGGTTCAGCGACTCCAATAGGAACTTGCTGTAAGTGTAACAATAGTTATAGCTGTAGCTTTATCGAGGTCCTGTGTTATGATATCGTTGTGTGAACAGCTGATTTGCTGAGGTAGTTGACCAAAAGTGGGAACGACCATGGAGCTATAAGCTGTTTATAGCTCCATGGAACGACAAATTTGTATTTTACGATCAGCTGGTATATGACAAAGGGAATCACTATTCCGGTTTGATAGCATTTGTGAATGGTTAAATGGCCAACCTGGGACGAGGGGCGTTTTCATGTCATGGGACTTCCACTTCCTGTCATAGGTTGATTTGAATGCCAAACAAATTAAAGACAAGTTTAACCTGAAAGTAACCTCCCTTAAATTAGGTATCATTACTTTTGCTCATATAGGAACGTTCATTCATCATTATTGAAGGGATTTCTGATCGTGGTTAAGATTTCAAACGGGTGAGTCGAGGTGGTTGTGTGTGGGAGGGGGGAGCAGTCCGTGGGGGGGGGGGGCATTCTAAATTCCTTGCGACTTATATCGGTAGGCAGATAAACCTGTATGGATGGGCGTACTGTAAGGTGACCATATTTTTTCAGGAATTTTGGGCCATAATATTGATGCAATTTCCCATCCCACTCCCTATGTTGTCATCAAAGGCTAGATCATTTTGGCGGACGTTCCCTAGATTTTTATCTACAGTTTAACAAGCTTGCCAAAGATATCTGAAACTCAAGTTATTCTTTTTTCTTTCTCTTTTTTTTCAAGTCCACTGTCAGTTAGCCTTTCATACATTCTGAGCTTTCATTCGGGGCCAGGGGTCGCGGATTGTGGGCCTAAATGTTGGTGCAGCTAGGAGGGTGGAATTTTGAGGGCCTCATAGTGTTTTGGTGGTTCTATGTTTCAAGGATGATGGTAAAATGCTCAAGGTTTAGAGCACCTCATCCTGAAAAAAAGTACTTTGTCCGAGAAATAAAACAATGCCAAACAAACTTGAAGGTAACTGGGAGTCTCTCTATTTACCACTAAGTTCAAAAAGATATCTTTCTATCTCAAATACAGCCTATGAAATTTTCCCATGATCTATGTGCCTTTATTATCACAGTGAGTCAAAATCAACTTTATGTTTGTAGTTGTTAACAGCCACACCGTCTGCTCAGAGACCCTATTTAGGGTTCAGGGTAAAACAAAGACCTCTTAATTGTACCACAAAGACATACGAGGGTCTTCGGTCTTTGCATGTGACATCTTCATCGTTGTCACAACCACGGAGTGGTGTCTAATATGAAGACCAAAAAAATCGGGAGCAAATGTGTTCACCATTACATGAAAAATGCTTTATAATTTTCAATAGGATGGTCAAGCTCTAATCTTGGATACTTCATGTGATATCAGCAGATAATATTACACCATCAAGTCAACTTTACTTGTTGTAGTTTCTTCATGACTTAAATTATTAAATTATACAAGTTATAAAACATAAATGTAGAAAAGCAAATTACATCCAGGTGATTAGCCAAGGGGGGAGGCGACTGCCCCCCCCCCCCCCCGCTTGAGCATATTTTTTGTATTCTTTTATGATATCGCTAGTAATTGCAAAATAGAAAATGCTTAGATGCAACTTACGAGGCCTGGGAAGTGCCATTTCCAGCGATCTGGGAGGCATTTTCGGCCAAAATGTTCGTGTACGCTTCCCGCCAACACATGGTGGCGCTACGCTTAGATAGTTTGCCTACAAGCTTCGCCCCTCCCATGGCAAATTCCTCGCTACGTGCCTGATTACATCATCATGCATTCAAAGTTAGGAATGAAGCACTCAAAGGTACACAGTTTCTCATGACCAATAAAATAAGATTCAAAGCTCAGTAGCCAATTTTAGATTACGGTCTTTGTTTTTCTGTTTCTCTTTCAGCCATTGTGCTAGGCAGTTTCTCTAAAGAGAGAAAGATAAGAAACAAAGACCTAGCACACATTTCATCTTTGCTATGTTAGGATAACACAAGCAAAAGAAACCGTTTGCGGTATAGGAGGCATGCACTGTGACGTCCATAGACGAAGACCTAGCTTCTAATTCATCTTTGCTATGTTAGGATAACATAATAAAAAGAAACCGCTTGGGGTATAGGAGGCATGCACATTGATGTCATTGGGGGGCCGAAAAGTGTACTGCAAAAGTCCAGTTCATAGTTAACCATGCTATAGAACACATTTCATTTTTGCTATGTTAGGATAACATAATAGAAAGAAACCGTTTGGGGTATAGGAGGCATGCACATTGACGTCATTGGGGGGCAAAAAGTGTACTGCAAAAGTCCAGTTCATAGTTAACCATGCTATATTTTCATACCCTCTTGCTAACTTGCTAGTGAATATTTTACTTAAAAACAAAGAAGGGACTTTTAAAAGTAACCTGTTAAATTATGCCAGGAACAATGAAATTAGGAAATGAACTTCAAGGGTTTACAAATAAATGGTCAAAACTGTTACACTGAATTTGTAGCACACAAAATCTTCTGTATTGGATTAAACAGTTAATAAATGGCTAATATAGATAGAACAAATCGTTGTAAATACATAGGTGTGTTACTGTAGGTAGACTGAGGTATACCCCTTTATGTGCAAATATTACATAACATCTAGTCAGAATGGTGCCAAGTTACAAACCAATATCACTGTAAAATGCAGCTTTGAATGGGCATATCGGACAATGTGAACTAAGGTTCAATAAAACGTGAGCTTGTACTAATTACTGCCCTTAAAGTGGGGCAATACAATGAATACTTCAGAAACCATTGTCTATTATAAAACTATGGACACACAAAATAAAAAAGCTTTTGTTTCTCAAAAATGTAACAGCAATGGTGGCTTGAGCTGACCAGTACTGTCTACTACTAGTGTTTGTTTCTAAAGAAATTTGCCCGGAAATCTGAGAATGCTTAGTGTGTCAACATGTTTCGACAAAATCCCTGAACCATTATGTCTGTCACTGAATTCGTGCTTCACTTAACAGAGCAATGAATCTTGTCTTTCAGGCTGGCTTCCTTCGTCAGTACTGCAGATAAAGTTCATGTCATTTCCACTGCCAAATTATCTTTTTCGTCTGTATATATGGTAAATATCTCCTTGGACGGCAACAGTCCTACACTGTACTTTTAAACAACTCATAGCTTCCCACCTTAAAAAGTTTCTTTTCATCTTCCTTGGTCTAAATCAAATAATTTCAAATCAACCCAGATATTGTTATTTTACATAACTTCATTACTTGAATGATTTTACTCTTTCCTACCACTAAAACAATAAAATCTAATATCTGCACTGGCCTTCACAGATTGACGTATTATATGAGAAACAGCCATTGACATGGTGCATAACTGAGATCTGCTTTGTCTAATGTTTTGTCACTATACGGTTCCACCATCCTTTCTGCGGACATTCATAGTTCATAATTCACATTGTATCCATATTGTATCCAGCAATATTTTAACAAGAGATGCAGTACAAGAAGCAGAATGATGAAATTCTCAGGCAGCAGTAACCTCGTTAATACATCTGACGTTGTTCAGGTTGATGAAACATTCACTTGGTTGAACAACCGGTTCTTGATGACTTGTGCAATCTGTCCATGAATTACCTCAATAGTTGTCTTGCAGCTGCACAAAAAAAATATATCATATTTTTTTTTTAATACCGACAATAAATTATTTTGTATAAAAAATGTTCATGAATCTGGAAGAAGACCAACCATGGAACAAAATGACAAGGGCAACAAAAAGCCATTTTTTAAGACACAAATTAAAAATTGAGATAATGGAGATATATAGATATGGAATGAGGGTAGCATGGAAAGAAAACTCCAACAGAGTAATTGTTTGGGTACTGGTGTACTTTTCAGGGGTGTGTTAGATTAGGAATAAATGTTGAGAGAGGGATAGTGGGAGGGGGGGGGGGGGCAGGAGTGGAAGAACATACTTATGCGTAATCAACCATGGTGTACCATGGACACTGTTTACTGGTTGAGTCCATCCTTTTTTTCTCTTGTCACAGTATAGACTAGGTCAATATATCCCCACCTTTCAAGCACTTTCATACTGAATTGGCCATGAATGCATAAATGAGTTGTTTGAATCAGGCCTTTTGATTTTGCTTAACATGAAAACCATGCTTAACTTAACTCTCTTTCCTCCTGCCTTCATTATAGAAGGAATAAGATATGTGAGTAACAAAAGAATCTAATTTTTGTTTGTCATACTAATTTCTATATCTTTTTGTTTCAAAGGGTTAATACTACAAAGATCGTTCTCACCTGTCCCTGGTGGCCTTTGATAGTTTATCTTCAGCCTTCTTGTCGTGATCCGAGGCTAGCATGAAAGCCCCCCGGCCTAGTTGGCTCTCGGAATTCTCCAGCTTTTCCGATAGATCAGAAATCTGTCCGGTGGTATAGTATGCATTCTGAAATTGAAAAGATTAACACATCATCGAGATCGCACACCAGAGACAATTAAAGACACTGCGAGTTTTCGACCCTGCTGGATTCAGTAATTGTTAAATTCACATATATTAATTACCTAAAACAACTGTGTCATTTTAAGAATGTATGATCAATATTGAGGGCGTTGTGGTCAAGTGGTTAAGGCAGTGGACTTGTGATCTAAGGATTACAGGTTCCAGCCCTGGCCAGATCATTGGGTTGTGTCCTTGGGCAAGGCACTCTTTCCATTGCCTCTCTTCACTCAGGTGTATAAATGGGGACTTGCGAGGTGACTTGTAAAGATAGTTGCGTGCGCCGGTTTGTGGCTGTTCCCTTTGGGAAGTCCCCCAGGGGACACGTGGCTGTGGTGCACTGTGGTGCCCCAGGAGAGATTGTTTGAATTGTGCACACTTTGGTGTGTAGGAGTGACAAGTTACTAATGACCAGGGTTAAGTACAGCGCGGCGAGACTTTATTGTAAGCATTGTGAGCATTACATATATTATTCATCAATTAGTTATGTATGAATTCATAGACTCAACAACTTCTCTCCCAGTATGTCTCAATATACCTCAGCCTAAGTTGGTGTTCAAACTGGTTGTAGCCCTCCTATGCACTTATACACAAGGTTATATAGCCTGGTACTTGATATGAAAACTTCAGATTACTTTCAAAACTTGCAAACTTCAAACCTTACAGTTGTACACTTACTGTTAGAATTGGATACCAACCAGGTACTTAACTCAGTGAGCTCCATGAATACCTGACAGTTGTTTATTTACTGTTAGAATTGGATACCAACCAGGTAATTCACTCAGTGAGCTCCATGAATACCTTACAGCTGTACACTTACTGTTAGAATTGGATGCCAACCAGGTGATTCACTCAGTGAGCTCCATGAATACCTTACAGTTGTACACTTACTGTTAGAATTGGATACCAACCAGGTAATTCACTCAGTGAGCTCCATGAATACCTTACAGTTGTACACTTACTGTTAGAATTGGATACCAACCAGGTAATTCACTCAGTTAGCTCCATGAATACCTTACAGTTGTACACTTACTGTTAGAATTGGATACCAGCCAGGTAATTCACTCAGTGAGCTCCATGAATACCTTACAGTTGTACACTTACTGTTAGAATTGGATACCAACCAGGTAATTCACTCAGTTAGCTCCATGAATACCTTACAGTTGTACACTTACTGTTAGAATTGGATACCAACCAGGTAATTCACTCAGTGAGCTCCATGAATACCTTAAAGTTGTACACTTACTGTTAGAATTGGATACCAACCAGGCAATTCACTCAGTGAGCCTCCATGAATACCTTACAGTTGTACACTTACTGTTAGAATTGGATACCAACCAGGTGATTCACTCAGTTAGCTCCATGAATACTTTACAGTTGTACACTTACTGTGAGAATTGAATACCAGTCAGGTGATTCACTCAGTTAGCTCCATGAATACCTTACAGTTGTACACTCACTGTTAGAATTGGATACCAACCAGGTGATTCACTCAGTGAGCTCCATAGTTATCAAACAATTGTTGTTACAATTACTTTGGGAGTGCATAGAGGGATTGGGGTAGTCTCTAGTTGGTATTGAATTTGTAACCCAGAGTTCCATGGATATCAAAGAGTTGTGTGTATATACTTACTGTAACTAAAGTAGAAGAGCTGAGAGTGTTGACCCAATATTTGTTCCAAAGAGATTCCAGTAGTTTCCTATCCAGGGCAGACTTGAAGTATGACACCTCTAGGGAGTAATACTGCTTGCAGTGAACTCCAAAGTCTTCAATCTTGTTGAGAGGGATGGTCTGGTATTCCGAGGGGCCCTCGTCTGGAGGTTTGTACCCCTAGAGAGAGAGAGAGAGAGAGAGAGGCAAGAGATGAAACAAATGTGTAGCTTCTTGAGAAGGGGAGGGGTTTGTTTTTTTATCTTTCCTCTTCTTCAAAGCAACCTCTACATACAGTATAAAAACAGAACTAATGGTAAACAAATTATGCATCATGCAGTTAATTCTGTGTTAATATCTGTAGCTGTAATTAAAGCATGAAGTGTAGAATGTAATATTAGTATCACAGTCTGGGTAGCAGCACATCAGGAGCAGATCTAACATTTTATAAAGGATGGAGTTGTGGAAATGGGTCATTGAAACCAGCTCCCATGAATGGGGGGGGGGTGGGGGTGGGCCTTGCCTAGGAAATATTTTTAGACATCAAATGGTTTATTCTGAGGCATATTTAGAAGATAAATTATTAGGTTAATATTCAGATCTAGGCACAAAGTATTGTGAATATAAACTACTAACAAAACTAACTACTATTGCATGTTTGTATGAGCACATGACAACAAAATTCTTGTACGTTTTCATTTCCCACAATGAAATTGTTGTACAGTAATTTTGCTTTAACCACAGCCTGCCACAAACGAAAACCAGATAAACTTACCACTGCAAGCCCTACCAGCAAACCTGTTAAAGGAATGATTTAAAAACGAGTTCGTTTGACTACACAAACTTACCTTAGGGTAGGTCCTGAAAGCACCAAGGTTCACTTTACCGGCTGATATCGTCCTGACTGGATCAATCTGTGGAGACAATACTAAATTCAATTAATACAAGTCCACAATATCCTAATGTACTAAGCAACTTCAAAACACACAAAGGATATGGATTCATGTTTACAAATGAGTCACTGCCTCTTTATAAAAGTGACTAGAGAACAAGTCTAACATGCTATGCCAGACAGATTTCCATGGTTACCACTGAAACAGCCTACCATTAAAATAACACCAGGAGACATTATCTTTCAATAGTTAACCCAGGGCCGGATTTACCAATGGGCAACGTGGGCAGCTGCCCACGGGCCTCCACAGCAAGGGGCCTCCACATACTTCATGAAAAAATATATATATAAGGGGAAATTTGAAGAAAAAAAATTAAATGTAGGCTGACAAATATCATCAATCAAAATCATATTGCGCGCGGTTTACGCCATGCATACGCTTGAAGTCATATTCAATTTTAATTGTATCTCTTTGTGAACGGTAGAAACAGCTAAGTGGTTGTTTTCCCGTTATTGCAAATCACACGTCGGCGGACAAACATGATTGGCCTAATATCCAAATTCATCAATCTCAACGTCTATTTTCTTTAGAACTAGGTTAATGGTTTTGGTTGAAACATTTCAGTACACCCTGACAGTGGCGTCTGTCATCACCTCCCGCTAGGTTTCAGACAGGTATTGCTAATTGATTCTTTTCATGTGCAATGATGAAACAACTGTCTTCTCACCCCCTCTACACACACATACACAGGCCCGTGCGCGTCTGGGCAGTTGGCAATTGGCATTAACATGTTCGTCATGAATCATGTTAGTCCAGTCCAGCTTAAAGCAAGTTTAGGCCCGGGGTGTGACTTTTTTCGGAAAGGTCGAGATAATGCTAATGGATGTACTTGGTGCTCATGGTCACAAACTGTTCTGGAGAACGTTCGTTCAGTAAACTGAAGTTCATTAAGAACAGACTCCGTACTGCAATGGGTCATGATAGGCAGCCTCAGTCATCTGACCTTGATGAGTATTGAATATGACATTCTCAGAGAGACTAACTTCGACAAATTGATCCAAGATTTTGCAAGGGTCAAGTCTCGAAAACTGCCTGGTCTGTAAATATACGTACTGTAAGTATTATATCCATGTTTATATGATTGATCATGATTGCTCGTTCGTACTGAGAGTGAGAGAGGTTGTAGCAACCTTTTTACTTGTACTGAAAATTTTGCAGGCAAACAGGCCTACATACCGTGATGAAAATTCTTCAGAAATCACAAAATTTACTTCAGAAATCACAAAATACTGCACCATTTCGCATCCAAGAACCCTTAATTATTGGAAAAAATCCAATACCCCTCCCCTTACACACCTCCCCCGGGACGGCGATTACTAGAGGGGGGGCCTCCACCACTGAAGGTTGCCTACGGGCCTCCACATGTCTAAATCCGGCCCTGAGTTAACCAATGCTAAACAATGTGAAACCTTACTGTACAGATTGTGAAAGACTAAATACAGTCTATGCACACTGACAGGTACAGTAAGGTCCACCCATACACGAAGACTTAATGTTTCCTCTCAAAACATTGTGTTAAGGTATGGCAATGAAAGGCCAAGCTATGTTTAATAGCAATTAAATGTATTCTTTGCTAATTATTAGATACACTACAATAACATCGAAGGTTGCAGCCAAGCTAAGAAAAATTTACTATAAACAGAGCTAACCATTCCCAAATTCCTACTATTTTGACAACAGATACTGTATACATTTGCCAAAAGTTTTTAATTATTAAGCCCAAAATGTTTCACTGAATAGAGCAATATTTTTACATTTTTATCATAAATTTTTTTTAAAGTTTGCTGGAAACTTTGAAGCTGCAACAGAAGAGGATTTTACTGTACAACGTGTGTGTGAATGAGATAATATTTTGTCTTTGAGACAAATGAAAGTATTATAATATATTAATGCATCTCATCATGTTGCACAACAATACACCAACATCTGTTATTGGGTTAATGCTTCACTTCTGCACAGCTCCACATCTGTCCATAATATGGAAACTGATACATTCTTTAAACACATAGAAACGTTTTCTCTTCCACTAATGAAAGGTTTAAAGACATCAGAAAGAACTGCTTTTACCCCCAGAGGGCTTGAAACTCACCACAATAGCAACGAAAGGCTCTTGAAACTGTTGGTTCAGCATTTGAGTTCCGACGTCGATACCGGATAGCCAACATCCGTAACCAGGGTGACTGTGGTACCAACCAATGGCGTTCTCCAACCGGCCAACCTAGCAGATGGAATTAAAGAGAATACATTCAAAAGTCATTTAACAGTATGATGAAGGCATATGGTAAATGTGAAATGGTAAAGGCATTAATGTTCTTTAAAGGATACCGGTGATGACTATCTCACTGACTTTGCTCAGCTGTTTTAATTATATCCTTTAGCATTTTGATTTCATCGATGGTTTGACCAAATTCCGCAGTAAATAGAGGGAATTTTACTTAATTTAGTTT
This sequence comes from Apostichopus japonicus, assembly GCF_037975245.1. NCBI lineage: Eukaryota > Metazoa > Echinodermata > Holothuroidea > Aspidochirotida > Stichopodidae > Apostichopus > Apostichopus japonicus. The sequence continues at coordinate 12,645,437 of NC_092569.1, read as the reverse complement.
AGAGACCCAAGGATCAGGAAGCCTTACAGAATTAGCTAATCTGAGACCCTATCTGTCTAACATCATGGATGAACACCGGCTTATTTCAAGCCTTCTCTTTTCCATAAGTGTTTAGAGGATAACGAGGCAGGCGTATGAATTCGCTCCCGGAACCGCCATTTAACGTCCCCATCCGATGGACGAGAGTGTATACCCCAGCATTTGACCACTTTCTAAAATACTGAGGTAGGCAAAGGCACCATATTCAACATCACTTTGTAAAATTTTGGAGTCAAACGAGGCTTTGTAGATTAAAATTGCGATTGAAAAGGTGGTTACATTTTGGCTAAGGAACACAACAACGTCAGTGCCTATCAGTTGCAGCTACAAATGTAGGACACAGTACGCGAATTTAGGGAACGTGTGAAATAACCGTATTCTACCACGTGATAAGGTGAAATATTTACAGAACACTAACACAAACCAAGTGTAAGATGTTTACTATTTTTTAAAGTAAAGACAATCAGTTTACCTACTTAACAGTAATGTGAGGAGTGGTCGTGTTGCACATTAGTTTACCTGTTTGGAACTTTCCATATAAGCTGCCATGTACTCGTATGCTGCTGCTTGGGCATTGACTCTGGTCTCGGTTCCCTCCACGGGCAGAGCAAAGCAATCCATCACTATCATTGTGGCACCATCCACCTACAGTAAACAAAACAAAATAATGTATGTATGTATGTATGTATGTATTTTAGATCCTCCTGCAAAGCAGGAACTCGCGAAGAAGCCTCATTGGCTTATCAGAGCCGCAAGCTGACCGAAGTCAGTCTCTTAGATTCATCTTTTAACATCCATGATTATGAATTGTCAATTGTCAACAACTCTGTAACTGGACTACATACATTAATCTTGGAGGGACTCGAACCAGGGAACTTATGATTGGAAGGCATTGGAAGGCATATGATTGGAAGGCATAATAATCTCATCTCATTATTAGTGTTCTGTAAACAGAATTTTCACAATTCAAAACATTCATAAAAGACGTGTACATAATATGGGACTAGTGAAAGGTTGGATTTCAAAAATTAAAAGAGGTTCAAACAAAGAAAATGATAGTGTATGGACACTGGATTTCAAGGTAAAATTCAAGAGAGGCTTACAAGAACATGAAAGAAGATTATGACTGGATTTCTAAGTGGAGCCCCAAGGTGGTTTACAAGGCATTTGTACTGCCCTTCACTATGACCACAAGTATGTAGTATATAATGTAGGTCATATGAATGCATGCTCCAGGAGTAACATTCATGTGCTGTCATAATTACATAAATTAGTTCACCCTGCAGCTGTACCAGTTACAAACAAGTTCATGTACTCTACTCTCAGTTAACCAGTAACATTTATGGCAACTATGTCGAATACTACATTGAATCACAAAGAGTATTTCCTGAGCTCAGATATAGTTTGCTCTACCACTGCCAGTGTGGGAAAGTTGTCCTACAGACACAATGCTCAGGGAAAAGTGTCTGTGAGACACCCGGACACTATTCCTCTGCCACACCAGCACTGCAAGGTTAAAAATGGAGAAGGCAAGGTTTTTCCTTGATCGCAAAAGGAGATAGTTGGGATGCCAACTTATGTCTGTACACTCCCAAGTCATATTTTATGATAGAAATAACACCTTACCTTCCCCATAAGGAGTCCCATCACCTCTAATGTACCTCCGGACCGGGCATGCATCACCATCTTTAAAAGGGCCAGAGCTGAGATTTTTATATGTTTGAAGTAATGATTGCTGTAACAAAGAAGGGAAAAAAAAGGTCAGAGAAAAACAGAATAAGACTGGCAAGGAAGCCAGTTTGGAATATTTGATATAAATGTGAAATACAATCCCGGGCTAAATTGCTGAATGTTGGACAGTTGGAGAAAAGAGAAAAAAAGTACAACGGATGGAAACCGATACGATCATTATTGGTAAAAATAATGTGACACATATATGCTGTACAGGCATGTGCCATGTGGAAGAAAACAATGGTTCATGCATACTTTTTAGCATTCAGAAATATAAATATATATTAAATATATGTACAGTGGGGCTGAGGTCACATTTTGGCTTGAAAAGGTGAATATTTCTAATGATATCACATGTTGAAGGAAGTGAATGTGATACATGTTTCATTTAAGAACAGATAGGAACATCCAGGCTAGCTCATATAGGTCCACAGTACTAGCAGCTCCAATTCCACAGAGAGAGTTCTACAGTTAACAGAAGAATACGTTCCACTGGATACAACAAATGAAAACGCAATATCGTATTGTTACTTGACCAGTGCAACGGAATAGATGCAGCTTAGCATATTGAAATAAAACAACTAATTAGTACTGGTATCAAACTCTGTGGCTCCTTACGAAAAAATACACATCAAAGATAATGAGAACACAGTACATGATCAAGACATCCTTTCCTAAGGACAGTCTGGATAGCTGTGCCTACGCAACCTTAAATGCCCCAATTTTCTGTAACATAAGACATTCAATTCAAGAACATTAACAAAAAGCACAAACCTTCCCTAGCAGCCTGTAGGGACAATTTTGTAATGCCTCCACACCTCCATATAGACTGTTCTCTAATGCCATTCTTCAATGCACTCATAAGGACAGTTTAAACAGATCCTAAAGCTCAACTTTATCTATTAGAAACCTGATATTCATACTGCTCATAGTCAGAATGAGTGCTTTGATTCGGGACATGACTGCACAGAATTGCACTGGGTGTCCCCAGAATGTCCCTTGTAAATTTAAATTGTTTGGCTAGGCTTGGTTCAATCGGCATGGGTATGATACAGCAACATAACAGCAACATGAAATCTAACATTGCACAAAATGAAAGTCTATTTCTTGTGTGAAAGCATAGCTCAAATAGCCCTAGCAAGGCCTAGCCTATGGGTGAAAGTTCAAGATAAAATGTTTCGGAGTAATTATAGAATACAGGGCCACTCGATGACTCTATCTGAGCATCCGGATGCGTGGATGCTCAGTCTCACCCCAGTATGTATGTGAGTAAAAATTGTCAAAGTCCCAGTTCTTTCTTTTTGAGTGGATGCGCAGATGCGGAGTCAAAAATTTCCTAAGTCCTTTCCTAGTACTTCTGTGGTGGAATTTTAGAGGGCGTCACACATGTACGGATGCCTTTTAAGAACGACAACTATTGATGTGGAATATCTTTGTACATACGGGACTTTCAGTATTTGAAATACGTGATGGTACGAAAATTATCGAAGTCCTTTCCTAGTACTCCCGGGTGGATGCGCGGATGCGGAGTCAAAATGAAATACGTGATGGTATATGGGGAAACTTTCGAAAATTATTTAAGTCCATTCCTAGTACTCCCGGGGTGGATGCGCGGATGCGGAGTCATAATGAAATACGTGATAGTATATGGGGAAACTTTCGAAAATTATCTAAGTCCTTTCCTAGTACTTCCGTGGTGGATGCGCGGATGCGGAGTCAAAATGAAAAACGTCATGGAATTTTAGAGGGCGTCATACGTGTACGACCATGTACAGACACACCGCGCATCCGGATGCTGGGAAGAGTTAATGAATGGCCCTGAATTCTATAATTGTACCAATGTTTCATATGTAAGTTGTACAGAAAATATTCATTAAAGGGCAGAATATGAAGAACACTGGAATAACTTTGATGTTAAACAAAGCTAAAAGGTTACAGGTAGGCCTACTTAACTTCTCAATACAGCCAGTATTAATATTATCAGTATCACCTCCATAACTTTTTGATATTGATACAAGTACCTGTTCCGCGAATATATTTTGCATAATAGCTTACAATTATTGCCAGCTTGAGTTTAATGCAAATGGTAAACAGTACAGCCTAAACTTTACAATTAGCCTACACACATGCCTAACAGCGTTAAAGTGTAATATATGCTCCTCACTCTTTGGACCACGGTTTAGCAGCAAGTACTTCTTGTTGCTGCTGTTTGTCATACTTGTATATTTCATCGATACTTTGAACAGTTTCTATGTTATTTGATACATCCCATGTCTTTCTAGCCATATCGGAATCCATTTTGCCGAACAAATTTCGCGTCAGGAGCCTCGAATTTGATATGATCTAGAACTCACACCGTATCACACAGTGTATAGGAAAACAAAACATACAAGCAACGGAGGGTCGGTCATGACCAACCTGAAGCTATCGTAGGATTCGTCACAGGTTTCATCCCAGGATTCATCACAGGATTTAGTACAGGATTCAAACTCGTCAAAGGATTTATCCCAGGATTCATCACAGAATTCAAACTCATCACAGAATTCATATATATTCATATAAAGGATTGTGTATCTTCTGCACAGTTAAACTATGGAAATCTGATAGTGGGGATATATCTGCATGTGTGGGGATGAATCTAGGGATAGTGGTCTCACTTTCCATAAATTGCACTCGTTATATGTACATGAATCCTGTAATCAAACTGAATCCTGGGAAGAATTCTGTGATGAATCCTGGGATGAATCCTGTGATGATTTTGAATATGATGTGTATCCTTTGAATCCTGTGATGAGATTGAATCCCGTGGTGAATCCTGCCCAGATGAATCCTGTGATGAGTTTGAATCCTGTGATGAATCCCGGGATGAATCCTGGGATGGGTTTGATACCTGTGATGAATCCTGTGTTGAATCCTGGGATATTCAACGAGCTAAGCGTTCCCCAGACAACAAAACGCCACTATAACGGCATTTACGGTAAATTTGAGAATAACTGCTAAGGTCTGGATGATAACGTTGTTGAGATTTACTTTGGGTCCTATAGAAACTTGATCTACATGGACCCTGGCTAGCATTGCGTATACACCGATGGTCAGTAGTTGTGCAGGTCCAATGCCGGCGAGTTTCACACGACCTGCAGCAAACTGATCACCGCCACGCAGTGCTGCCCGAATAACCAACCTGGCCATCACGCCAGCCTAGCCTGTTGGTTCTTGGGTTCAAATAATAGTTCAATAATAATACGCCAGTTCCTGATCATTCCAAATCACGCAGACAAGAATGCATAAAGGCTCCATGCCACAATGACCGTAGTGTATATCCTACTGAATTGCTTCTTTTTGGCATATTTTCAGTATGTTTTTCTGCCTTCATTTGTAAGAGCATATGAAAAGATGATGCGAAAATATGGAGGATTGGAGGTGATATAGAGCAGTTAAGAAATTCTTTGGCTAAATGTGAATAATGCTCCGAGTGAGCAGATGAAGGGTTGGGGTTCAGTATGCTAAACTTGCTCCTCTTATAGCTCAAGATCTAACCGGTTATGGTATGGAAAAGTGCAGTGCCACGACAGGCCATGCCCCCAGATTACATGTGGTGGATGGGTATGCCAGTTGAAAACTTATATTTATGCTTTAGCGGGCCTTGAAAGTGACGATCTTAGTGTGTAAGTCAATGGAACGATTGATTGTGGTACGACAACTGTAAGTTTGGCTAAGCTCGAACGACATTTAAATTGGAACTACAAGAAGGAACGTCGCCCTCTATTTTATTGTACAATCCTGAAAGAAATGTAAGCATTCAATTGTTGACATCTTTCTGTAACTGAAGACATTGCTAACCAGAAACGAAGTAAGAAGAGCGGGATAATTCAAATCTCGTATCCTACGATCCACTCCAAATTGCGTTGAACAACTTTGAAATAGCAACACGTATGACTATCTGTAGCAGTGTGATTATTGGAAACTTTTTTTAATTTATCATGACTAATATTGTGTTTCTGTCATTTTTTAACCACCCCATAGCCATACAGGTCACAAGTAGTTCAGTTCAAGATAAATGCAGTTGCGGTAAGCGAATTTCAAAAGAAATAAATATAGTGAAATCGTCATTATATGGTCTACGCCTTTGTGACACAGACATTCGTTTGCTGTACGTTACTCAAAAATTATTCCTCAGTTATGGAGATATATATATCACGATTTTTTTTTGAGGGGGGGGGGGAGGGGGTGGGGGTGTTCTGTTCTTCACACATAAGAGCAATTTCAAAGTTTGTCATCACTTAGAAAATTGTGTTTGAATTCAAAATACTTTTCATTCCATTTATCGCATTGCATATATATATATATATATATATATATATATATATATATATATATATATATATATTATGATGGAATCAATGTTGTTTCTAAAGTATTTTAAGACAGTATTTTACGTTACTCATGTTGTTTACGTGAGTTTTTTGTTCGGTTCTGTCCTATATATAGGTTTTCTTGTAGTACCGTACATTTTAGAATAATGAGTAGGCTATATACGTGTAAGAATAATAAGTTAATGGATTGTTGCCCGGTGATTCTGTATATTTGTATTTTAATAATTCTTAGCAATGCACTTTGCATCATCACTGGTGAGTAGCTATAAAGGATATCAGGGCGGCCTGTTTAAGAGTAAGAGCTGACGCTGTGGGTCCTTATTATCAATCCTTTCTACTAATTTGTACTGGACGCAAATCCACGAATGTAGAAACCTTCTGCTTCTTCTCGGTCATCTTACATGACTGAAAGTTGTGATCCGTTGGCTCAAAATGCCTGAGCCAATCCTTCGAGGTGAAGTTGGGGGACATTGGGGGCCCTGGTTGGGTAATGAACCACTAAAACCGCCAATTGATACACCTCTGATGGTTATATCACGTTTATATAATGTTATATAGGTAATTAGCTTCAATTCATTTCAGCTGGGGAATATGAAGACCATATTGGCCTATATAACCTATCTCGGTTCTGAAACAGTAATTACGGTCACTTCAACTTGTCTTTAGGATATGTGTTCGGTAAAGGTGAAAGTATAATTGTAAATTGAGACCGGCTGCTTAAATATGATTTAAAAATCTCATAATTTACTGGCATTTATCAATGTTTTCAAATGAGACCACGACAGAGCTAACAAAGTCCTATATATGTCAATTGAATTTGCCATAGGTCGATTCATCAGGAATTAAGGCACTGTTAGGCGCAACGCAGACGCAGTAAAATGTCCGGCGAGAGTCTTGGCTGATTTAGTCCTCTCATTCAATTCAACTATTTCACCGTTTTGTATTTCTTCTCAAATAATTTCTTTTTGATTTCCCTCCTAACCAGGCAGCAAGTTTCTACGACATATATGTGTAGCTTATATTCTCGCTGCTGTAATATTGGTTTATTATAATATTGTCCGAAAATGTTGATTGCACAATTGAAATATTGAAGGGATTTGGAAATTTGTAAGGGGAGTTCCCATTTTTTTTTCTCTTTGGCAATATCGTCCCTCTTTCCTATGACTGTCCTATGACAAAAAATTCCCATTTATGTTGTTATACTGTTATATTGCTGTTCACTTCTCAAGCGTATAGGCTATACGTCAGTGAGTCTACAGAACTGATTGTTATAGGTTTACTGTAGCTTGGAGCTCTTTCACCATAGGTCGATCTTTTCTTTTTGTTGTTCTTTTTGATCCGTTACTACGACTTGTTTGTTATACTCTGCACCCAAATTTACATCGTTTGCAGAATTACCGTCTTTTTTTGTTGTTCTGTATCAGGAATTGTCAGTATACGGAACCATTGTCAGTGTGAAAGCAGTTAATATCCTGTTTGTAGCCTTTATATATATATATATATATATATATATATATATATATATATATATAGAATTGCGTATACACCGATGGTCAGTAGTTGTGCAGGTCCAATGCCGGCGAGTTTCACATGACCTGCAGCAAACTGATCACCGCCACGCAGTGCTGCCCGAATAACCAACCTGGCCATCACGCCAGCCTAGCCTGTTGGTTCTTGGGTTCAAATAATAGTTCAATAATAATACGAGTTCCTGATCATTCCAAATCACGCAGACAAGAATGCATAAAGGCTCCATGCCACAATGACCGTAGTGTATATCCTACTGAATTGCTTCTTTTTGGCATATTTTCAGTATGTTTTTCTGCCTTCATTTGTAAGAGCATATGAAAAGATGATGCGAAAATATGGAGGATTGGAGGTGATATAGAGCACTGCAGTTAAGAAATTCTTTGGCTAAATGTGAATAATGCTCCGAGTGAGCAGATGAAGGGTTGGGGTTCAGTATGCTAAACTTGCTCCTCTTATAGCTCAAGATCCAACCGGTTATGGTATGGAAAAGTGCAGTGCCACGACAGGCCATGCCCCCAGATTGCATGTGGTGGATGGGTATGCCAGTTGAAAACTTATATTTATGCTTTAGCGGGCCTTGAAAGTGACGATCTTAGTGTGTAAGTCAATGGAACGATTGATTGTGGTACGACAACTGTAAGTTTGGCTAAGCTCGAACGACATTTAAATTGGAACTACAAGAAGGAACGTCGCCCTCTATTTTATTGTACAATCCTGAAAGAAATGTAAGCATTCAATTGTTGACATCTTTCTGTAACTGAAGACATTGCTAACCAGAAACGAAGTAAGAAGAGCGGGATAATTCAAATCTCGTATCCTACGATCCACTCCAAATTGCGTTGAACAACTTTGAAATAGCAACACGTATGACTATCTGTAGCAGTGTGATTATTGGAAACTTTTTTAATTTATCATGACTAATATTGTGTTTCTGTCATTTTTTAACCACCCCATAGCCATACAGGTCACAAGTAGTTCAGTTCAAGATAAATGCAGTTGCGGTAAGCGAATTTCAAAAGAAATAAATATAGTGAAATCGTCATTATATGGTCTACGCCTTTGTGACACAGACATTCGTTTGCTGTACGTTACTCAAAAATTATTCCTCAGTTATGGAGATATATATATCACGATTTTTTTGAGGGGGGGGGGGAGGGGGTGGGGGTGTTCTGTTCTTCACACATAAGAGCAATTTCAAAGTTTGTCATCACTTAGAAAATTGTGTTTGAATTCAAAATACTTTTCATTCCATTTATCGCATTGCATATATATATATATATATATATATATATATATATATATATATATATATATATATATATATATATGTATATATATATATATATATATATATATATATATATATTATGATGGAATCAATGTTGTTTCTAAAGTATTTTAAGACAGTATTTTACGTAACTCATGTTGTTTACGTGAGTTTTTTGTTCGGTTCTGTCCTATATATAGGTTTTCTTGTAGTACCGTACATTTTAGAATAATGAGTAGGCTATATACGTGTAAGAATAATAAGTTAATGGATTGTTGCCCGGTGATTCTGTATTTTTGCATTTTAATAATTCTTAGCAATGCACTTTGCATCATCACTGGTGAGTAGCTATAAAGGATATCAGGGCGGCCTGTTTAAGAGTAAGAGCTGACACTGTGGGTCCTTATTATCAATCCTTTCTACTAATTTGTACTGGACGCAAATCCACGAATGTAGAAACCTTCTGCTTCTTCTCGGTCATCTTACATGACTGAAAGTTGTGATCCGTTGGCTCAGCCATGCCTGAGCCAATCCTTCGAGGTGAAGTTGGGGGACATTGGGGGCCCTGGTTGGGTAATGAACCACTAAAACCGCCAATTGATACACCTCTGATGGTTTGTATCACGTTTATATAATGTTATATAGGTATTTAGCTTTAGTTAATTTTAGCTAGGGAATATGAATACCATATTGGCCTATATAACCTATCTTGGTTCTGGAACAGTAATTACGGTCACTTCAACTTGTCTTAAGGATATTCGGTGTTCGGAAAAGGTGAAATTAATTGTAAATTGAGACCGGCTGCTTAAATATGATTTAAAAATCTCATAATTTACTGGCATTTATCAATGTTTTCAAATTAGACCACGACAGAACTAACAAAGTCCTATATATGTCAATTGAATTTGCCATAGGTCGATTCATCAGGAATTAAAACACTGTTAGGCGCAACGCAGACGCAGTAAAATGTCCGGCGAGAGTCTTGGCTGATTTAATCCTCTCATTCAAATCCAACTATTTCACCGTTTTGTATTTCTTCTCAAATAATTTCCTTTTGATTTCCCTCCTAACCAGGCAGCAAGTTTCTACGACATATATGTGTAGCTTATATTCTCGCTGCTGTAATATTGGTTTATTATAATATTGTCCGAAAATGTTGATTGCACAATTGAAATATTGAAGGGATTTGGAAATTTGTAAGGGGAGTTCCCATTTTTTTTTCTCCTTGGCAATATCGTCCCTCTTTCCTATGACTGTCCTATGACAAAAAATTCCCATTTATGTTGTTATACAGTTATATTGCTGTTCACTTCTCAAGCGTATAGGCTATACGTCAGTGAGTCTACAGAACTGATTGTTATAGGTTTACTGTAGCTTGGAGCTCTTTCACCATAGGTCGATCTTTTCTTTTTGTTGTTCTTTTTGATCCGTTACTACGACTTGTTTGTTATACTCTGCACCCAAATTTACATCGTTTGCAGAATTACCGTCTTTTTTTGTTGTTCTGTATCAGGAATTGTCAGTATACGGAACCATTGTCAGTGTGAAAGCAGTTAATATCCTGTTTGTAGCCTTTATATATATATATATATATATATATATATATATATATATATAGAATTGCGTATACACCGATGGTCAGTAGTTGTGCAGGTCCAATGCCGGCGAGTTTCACATGACCTGCAGCAAACTGATCACCGCCACGCAGTGCTGCCCGAATAACCAACCTGGCCATCACGCCAGCCTAGCCTGTTGGTTCTTGGGTTCAAATAATAGTTCAATAATAATACGAGTTCCTGATCATTCCAAATCACGCAGACAAGAATGCATAAAGGCTCCATGCCACAATGACCGTAGTGTATATCCTACTGAATTGCTTCTTTTTGGCATATTTTCAGTATGTTTTTCTGCCTTCATTTGTAAGAGCATATGAAAAGATGATGCGAAAATATGGAGGATTGGAGGTGATATAGAGCACTGCAGTTAAGAAATTCTTTGGCTAAATGTGAATAATGCTCCGAGTGAGCAGATGAAGGGTTGGGGTTCAGTATGCTAAACTTGCTCCTCTTATAGCTCAAGATCCAACCGGTTATGGTATGGAAAAGTGCAGTGCCACGACAGGCCATGCCCCCAGATTGCATGTGGTGGATGGGTATGCCAGTTGAAAACTTATATTTATGCTTTAGCGGGCCTTGAAAGTGACGATCTTAGTGTGTAAGTCAATGGAACGATTGATTGTGGTACGACAACTGTAAGTTTGGCTAAGCTCGAACGACATTTAAATTGGAACTACAAGAAGGAACGTCGCCCTCTATTTTATTGTACAATCCTGAAAGAAATGTAAGCATTCAATTGTTGACATCTTTCTGTAACTGAAGACATTGCTAACCAGAAACGAAGTAAGAAGAGCGGGATAATTCAAATCTCGTATCCTACGATCCACTCCAAATTGCGTTGAACAACTTTGAAATAGCAACACGTATGACTATCTGTAGCAGTGTGATTATTGGAAACTTTTTTAATTTATCATGACTAATATTGTGTTTCTGTCATTTTTTAACCACCCCATAGCCATACAGGTCACAAGTAGTTCAGTTCAAGATAAATGCAGTTGCGGTAAGCGAATTTCAAAAGAAATAAATATAGTGAAATCGTCATTATATGGTCTACGCCTTTGTGACACAGACATTCGTTTGCTGTACGTTACTCAAAAATTATTCCTCAGTTATGGAGATATATATATCACGATTTTTTTGAGGGGGGGGGGGAGGGGGTGGGGGTGTTCTGTTCTTCACACATAAGAGCAATTTCAAAGTTTGTCATCACTTAGAAAATTGTGTTTGAATTCAAAATACTTTTCATTCCATTTATCGCATTGCATATATATATATATATATATATATATATATATATATATATATATATATATATATATATATATATATATATATATATATATGTATATATATATATATATATATATATATATATTATGATGGAATCAATGTTGTTTCTAAAGTATTTTAAGACAGTATTTTACGTAACTCATGTTGTTTACGTGAGTTTTTTGTTCGGTTCTGTCCTATATATAGGTTTTCTTGTAGTACCGTACATTTTAGAATAATGAGTAGGCTATATACGTGTAAGAATAATAAGTTAATGGATTGTTGCCCGGTGATTCTGTATTTTTGCATTTTAATAATTCTTAGCAATGCACTTTGCATCATCACTGGTGAGTAGCTATAAAGGATATCAGGGCGGCCTGTTTAAGAGTAAGAGCTGACACTGTGGGTCCTTATTATCAATCCTTTCTACTAATTTGTACTGGACGCAAATCCACGAATGTAGAAACCTTCTGCTTCTTCTCGGTCATCTTACATGACTGAAAGTTGTGATCCGTTGGCTCAGCCATGCCTGAGCCAATCCTTCGAGGTGAAGTTGGGGGACATTGGGGGCCCTGGTTGGGTAATGAACCACTAAAACCGCCAATTGATACACCTCTGATGGTTTGTATCACGTTTATATAATGTTATATAGGTATTTAGCTTTAGTTAATTTTAGCTAGGGAATATGAATACCATATTGGCCTATATAACCTATCTTGGTTCTGGAACAGTAATTACGGTCACTTCAACTTGTCTTAAGGATATTCGGTGTTCGGAAAAGGTGAAATTAATTGTAAATTGAGACCGGCTGCTTAAATATGATTTAAAAATCTCATAATTTACTGGCATTTATCAATGTTTTCAAATTAGACCACGACAGAACTAACAAAGTCCTATATATGTCAATTGAATTTGCCATAGGTCGATTCATCAGGAATTAAAACACTGTTAGGCGCAACGCAGACGCAGTAAAATGTCCGGCGAGAGTCTTGGCTGATTTAATCCTCTCATTCAAATCCAACTATTTCACCGTTTTGTATTTCTTCTCAAATAATTTCCTTTTGATTTCCCTCCTAACCAGGCAGCAAGTTTCTACGACATATATGTGTAGCTTATATTCTCGCTGCTGTAATATTGGTTTATTATAATATTGTCCGAAAATGTTGATTGCACAATTGAAATATTGAAGGGATTTGGAAATTTGTAAGGGGAGTTCCCATTTTTTTTTCTCCTTGGCAATATCGTCCCTCTTTCCTATGACTGTCCTATGACAAAAAATTCCCATTTATGTTGTTATACAGTTATATTGCTGTTCACTTCTCAAGCGTATAGGCTATACGTCAGTGAGTCTACAGAACTGATTGTTATAGGTTTACTGTAGCTTGGAGCTCTTTCACCATAGGTCGATCTTTTCTTTTTGTTGTTCTTTTTGATCCGTTACTACGACTTGTTTGTTATACTCTGCACCCAAATTTACATCGTTTGCAGAATTACCGTCTTTTTTTGTTGTTCTGTATCAGGAATTGTCAGTATACGGAACCATTGTCAGTGTGAAAGCAGTTAATATCCTGTTTGTAGCCTTTATATATATATATATATATATATATATATATATATAGAATTGCGTATACACCGATGGTCAGTAGTTGTGCAGGTCCAATGCCGGCGAGTTTCACATGACCTGCAGCAAACTGATCACCGCCACGCAGTGCTGCCCGAATAACCAACCTGGCCATCACGCCAGCCTAGCCTGTTGGTTCTTGGGTTCAAATAATAGTTCAATAATAATACGAGTTCCTGATCATTCCAAATCACGCAGACAAGAATGCATAAAGGCTCCATGCCACAATGACCGTAGTGTATATCCTACTGAATTGCTTCTTTTTGGCATATTTTCAGTATGTTTTTCTGCCTTCATTTGTAAGAGCATATGAAAAGATGATGCGAAAATATGGAGGATTGGAGGTGATATAGAGCACTGCAGTTAAGAAATTCTTTGGCTAAATGTGAATAATGCTCCGAGTGAGCAGATGAAGGGTTGGGGTTCAGTATGCTAAACTTGCTCCTCTTATAGCTCAAGATCCAACCGGTTATGGTATGGAAAAGTGCAGTGCCACGACAGGCCATGCCCCCAGATTGCATGTGGTGGATGGGTATGCCAGTTGAAAACTTATATTTATGCTTTAGCGGGCCTTGAAAGTGACGATCTTAGTGTGTAAGTCAATGGAACGATTGATTGTGGTACGACAACTGTAAGTTTGGCTAAGCTCGAACGACATTTAAATTGGAACTACAAGAAGGAACGTCGCCCTCTATTTTATTGTACAATCCTGAAAGAAATGTAAGCATTCAATTGTTGACATCTTTCTGTAACTGAAGACATTGCTAACCAGAAACGAAGTAAGAAGAGCGGGATAATTCAAATCTCGTATCCTACGATCCACTCCAAATTGCGTTGAACAACTTTGAAATGGCAACACGTATGACTATCTGTAGCAGTGTGATTATTGGAAACTTTTTTATTTTATCATGACTAATATTGTGTTTCTGTCATTTTTTAACCACCCCATAGCCATACAGGTCACAAGTAGTTCAGTTCAAGATAAATGCAGTTGCGGTAAGCGAATTTCAAAAGAAATAAATATAGTGAAATCGTCATTATATGGTCTACGCCTTTGTGACACAGACATTCGTTTGCTGTACGTTACTCAAAAATTATTCCTCAGTTATGGAGATATATATATCACGATTTTTTTGAGGGGGGGGGGAGGGGGTGGGGGTGTTCTGTTCTTCACACATAAGAGCAATTTCAAAGTTTGTCATCACTTAGAAAATTGTGTTTGAATTCAAAATACTTTTCATTCCATTTATCGCATTGCATATATATATATATATATATATATATATATATATATATATATATATATATATATATATATATATATGTATATATATATATATATATATATATATATATATTATGATGGAATCAATGTTGTTTCTAAAGTATTTTAAGACAGTATTTTACGTAACTCATGTTGTTTACGTGAGTTTTTTGTTCGGTTCTGTCCTATATATAGGTTTTCTTGTAGTACCGTACATTTTAGAATAATGAGTAGGCTATATACGTGTAAGAATAATAAGTTAATGGATTGTTGCCCGGTGATTCTGTATTTTTGCATTTTAATAATTCTTAGCAATGCACTTTGCATCATCACTGGTGAGTAGCTATAAAGGATATCAGGGCGGCCTGTTTAAGAGTAAGAGCTGACACTGTGGGTCCTTATTATCAATCCTTTCTACTAATTTGTACTGGACGCAAATCCACGAATGTAGAAACCTTCTGCTTCTTCTCGGTCATCTTACATGACTGAAAGTTGTGATCCGTTGGCTCAGCCATGCCTGAGCCAATCCTTCGAGGTGAAGTTGGGGGACATTGGGGGCCCTGGTTGGGTAATGAACCACTAAAACCGCCAATTGATACACATCTGATGGTTTGTATCACGTTTATATAATGTTATATAGGTAATTAGCTTCAATTCATTTCAGCTGGGGAATATGAAGACCATATTGGCCTATATAACCTATCTCGGTTCTGGAACAGTAATTACGGTCACTTCAACTTGTCTTAAGAATATACGGTGTTCGGAAAAGGTGAAAGTATAATTGTAAATTGAGACCGGCTGCTTAAATATGATTTAAAAATCTCATAATTTACTGGCATTTATCAATGTTTTCAAATGAGACCACGACAGAGCTAACAAAGTCCTATATATGTCAATTGAATTTGCCATAGGTCGATTCATCAGGAATTAAAACACTGTTAGGCGCAACGCAGACGCAGTAAAATGTCCGGCGAGAGTCTTGGCTGATTTAATCCTCTCATTCAATTCAACTATTTCACCGTTTTGTATTTCTTCTCAAATAATTTCCTTTTGATTTCCCTCCTAACCAGGCAGCAAGTTTCTACGACATATATGTGTAGCTTATCATTCTCGCTGCAGTAATATTGGTTTATTATAATATTGTCCGAAAATGTTGATTGCACAATTGAAATATTGAAGGGATTTGGAAATTTGTAAGGGGAGTTCCCATTTTTTTTTCTCCTTGGCAATATCGTCCCTCTTTCCTATGACTGTCCTATGACAAAAAATTCCCATTTATGTTGTTATACAGTTATATTGCTGTTCACTTCTCAAGCGTATAGGCTATATGTCAGTGAGTCTACAGAACTGATTGTTATAGGTCTACTGTAGCTTGGAGCTCTTTCACCATAGGTCGATCTTTGCTTTTTGTTTTTCTTTTTGATCCGTTACTATGTACGACTTGTTTGTTATACTCTGCACCCAAATTTACATCGTTTGCAGAATTACCGTCTTTTTTTGTTGTTCTGTATCAGGATGTGTCAGTATACGGAACCATTGTCAGTGTGAAAGCAGTTAATATCCTGTTTGTATACCCTTATATATATATATATATATATATATATATATATATATATATATATATATATACATATATATATATACATATATGTACATATACATATGTATATATATATACATATATATATATATATATATATGTATATATATATATATATGTATATATATATATATATATATATATATATATATTTATATATATATATATTTATATATATATGGTGAAGTCCATACCACGTAGTTCCAATCTCGCCATGTTGCATTGTTTGCAGATGTTCTGTTTTTTTTTTAAATATAAAATAATATAACAAGACTTTTACATGTGAGCTCTTTCAAGAACGAATCTATTGAACGGAGTTGAGAGTATTAAATACAACTCAATCTCATTCATGTTGTGCACCTCAATAATACAACCTCTATTGGTTTACCAACTCTTAAGTGATCCAATGCCCCCCCAAAAAAAATACTTATTTGAAAAGTCTCTAGCATTCCCGACGATATGAAGACAAACATGGATTTAAGAATAATATTCATTAAAAAATATTAAAACAAATATAAAAAACACGAGAAACGAAAAATGAATCCCTATTTTGCCGTTTTACCCTCGACGTAAACACGCCGGATAGGTGAAGTGTCTGCCCATGTACCGGCAGTTGGCATTAATTAAACAGAACGGTGTACCGAATACAGTGTTTACACAAAAGCGAATAAATTTCGTAAAATATTGAACACATATCTAAAGATGTATATGACGGTTTCAAGTATTCAAGCTTTACTTTAATGGTTATGCCCCCCCCCCCCCTACCTCGGCATTTGTGTGTTAATTTACGAAAACAATCATCGTGATATTTCGTGAAAAGACTAGACCATTTACAGAAAACAAATTTCACAAACAAGGATTTTCTACATATAATCGATAAGAGTCTACCATTGTAAACATCAAATGACGTTTACTTTAATTTTATAGTAATCAATTAGCCTAATTGCACTTTAATAATACACAAACATGTAGCTTCATGTTTTAAATGGCAGTTTTGTGAAAACAGAGCTTAACTTGCTTTATTTATTTATATATACATTGTTGCTATTACACGACACAAAATTTTTCTCTTTGTGAAATTTAACTTAATTAACGTGATTACATATTACAAACGTCGACAAATGATTTTACTAAATGAAATAAATAAGGTATATATCTACACGGATCATTAACAATCCTTCGAAATGGATCTGACATCAAACCACTGAAATTGGACAAAACTCAACCGACCCCCCAAAAAATGAAAGAACTGAAAGTTTATTTCTTTTATTAACTAGCACCAGAATGTATGTCATATCTTAATATATACATTGCAGTGAGTAGTATACTAAGAGACTACTTTTGCTAAGCACTGATATGCACGGTTCGTAAATTGACAGAGAAATATATAGTCAATATATATTTAACAACTGTGGATAAAATGCAATAAAATGAGAACTGCCGCATGTCATTTGCACAATGCTGGATCAAACTGCGCCAAAGTTCAATACAGGGGAACTTGAAATGCAGCTATTGGTCAAGACAAATTGGTGGGGACACGTTATATCATGTCCCCACTACTGAAAAAGTTGGTGGGGACGTGTCCCGCTGTCCTCACCAGGATGCCCATGGTTTGGAGGCTGTTTATCGTGGAACGCCATTTTCATGCTCAATGATATGATGTGATATCTGCTGTTTGCTTTACAAATTCGAATAATTTTGTCACTGTTCCTCTTTCTCTTCCCGTTTTCTTGCCGTATTTTCTACTCCATCCTTTTCTCCTTTTCTCTCTTTCTTCTTTTTCTTTTCCTTCCTTCACCTCGTTGAAGTTGGCAAGTGTATACAGTTCCAAAGCTATTCAACAGCAACAAAACGTTATTTTGTGTATGTCTGTTGTGGGGTGAAGTTAGCGCTATGAGCTACAAGTTCCAATGCGTAAGGTGGGGGAAAGGGGCTAGAAATAATGTGTGGGTCAATTCTAACTCAGTTTTCGGTCGTTAATTGTTGATGTAGCCTACCAGGTAAAAGGTTGAAATGACTTTAACAATTTCAAATTTAATAATTTGATTTATTACGCCATTTGGAGCACATAACATAGGCTATAATAGAACATTACTGGCAAAAACTAGGGGGGGTTGATTGTGTGGGCCAACCCCCCTCTTCAAAAAGTGGGGGGGCGTTAAAAAAACCCAACCCCCCCCCTGTTTCTCCGCCACTGATGCAACCTAAAATGCCCCAATGTTCTGTAACATAAGACATTCAATAACATTAACAACAAACACAAACCTTCCCTGGCAGCCTGTATGGACAATTTTGTAATGTCTCCGCACCTCTATATACACTGTTCTCTCATGCCATTCTTCAATGCACTCATATCGACAGTTTAAACAGATCCTAAAGCTCAACTTTATCTATTAGAAACCTGATATTCATACTGCTCACAGTCATACTATCAGAATAAGTGCTTTGATTTGGGTCATGACTATGCACACAGAATTGCACTGGGTGTCCCCAGAATGTAGGCTCATAAATTTACATTGGTTGGCTAAGCTTGGTTCAGTCAGCATGGATACAGTATGATAAATCAACATAACAGCAACATGAAATCTAAAATTTCACAAAATGAAAGTTTATTTCTTGTGTTAAAGCATAGCTCAAATAGTCCTAGCAGGGCCTAGCCTTTGGGTAAAAGTTCAAGATAAAAATTTTCATATGCAAGTTGTACAGAAAATATTCATACATGGGCAGAAATAAAAGAGAATATGAAGAACACTAGAATAACATCAATTGATGTTAAACAGAGCTAAAAGGTAAGGCCTACTTAACTTCTCAACACAGCCAGTATTATTAGTATCACCTCCCATAACTTGTTGATATTGATACAAGTACCTGTTCCGCGAGTATATTTTGCATAATAGCTTACAATTATTGCCAGCTTGCGTTTAATGCCAACGGTAAACAGTACAGCCTAAGCTTTACAATTAGCCTACACATATGCCTCTATATACTATATGCTCCTCACTCTTTGGACCACGGTTTAGCAGCGAGTACTTCTTGTTGCTGCTGCTTGTCATACTTGTATATTTCATCGATACTCTGAACAGTTTCTATGTTATTAGCATGGGCGTCAATCCAGGGGGGGACGGGGGGACACGTCCCCCCCACATTTCGATGGATGGGGGAAACAATATCAAATGTCCCCCCCACAAATTTGGAAAAAGAGTAGTGTCGTGGCTCTATTTGGTTACGGCTTACACATCTTAGGATTCATATCCTCGAATATCACTCAATGTTGCTGAATGGAGAATTCCACCCAGATCTCGTGAGTTGGTACCCCGAGCTCTCCAAATCTCTTAAGCTTAGTCTGCCTTTATTTCGAGGCCAGTTCTATTCGTCGTCGGTTGAAGGGTATAGACAAATATTCAAGTTGATGAATCCAGTGGTACGGGCTATGTTTGGTGAAGTCGAAGCTCTCTTGCGGTTGCTCCTCGTCTCCTCCGCCAGTTCGACGGAAGCCGAGAGATCTTTTAGTGCTTTGAGGCGTTTGAAGACAAGGCTACGGAGCACCATGACTCAACAGAGGCTGAACCATGTGATCGTGTTCCATATTCACCGCGCAGGGACGTCGTTAGAGGGGGTGTGGGTGTGTCTCACCCCCCAAGCCATGGTAAAACTGACGCTAGTTGGAAAATTGGAGTGCGACAGTCGGAATTTCCGACTGTCGCACTCTAGTTTATCTAGGCCTTTTCATGTAAAAATTTTTTAAAATTTCGGTCAAAATTGACCTTTAACCTGTCATATTTACCACGTTTTCCTTGCCACTTTGGGAAATTGTTTCTCGCGATTATTATACTCCACCGTACAAAACTTCTTATGATTTTGAATACTACAAAAAAATGCCTAATAGAACTACCGTCATAGGCGTAGGAGCCCAATTTGTTTTGTGGGGGGGGGGGGGGGGTTGTAACGACTTGCCCGAAAAATATAACCAAAATTTTTCGCGCGCTACGCGCGCAACACATATGATCATGTGCATATCATACAGGCATGCATCGGTTTTTACATCGCATGCAAATAGCATACAATCATTTTCCGTCTTATTACCCTTCCGTATTGGTGATAATTGTTGGGTAATAATAATAATATCAGTATAACCACTGAAAAACACATTGCAAATTATCCAAAAAGCTATCAGCATATTGCCCGAATTTCACAAAAATATTTGGTTGGGGTGGGGGGGGGCCAATAAGTTTTTGAAATGAGTGCCAGTGGGTACAAATGTATCGCAACAAGTCCGTAACAGAAGTGCAGTCGCGAAAGATTGGGTTTTCTGACTGGCACTGACCGTATCGTTGACGAGTAGCGGGAGGGTGGGGGGTACAAAGCAGCAGTTGGAATTTTCTGGCTTCAAAACCGATTTTCAGCCACTACACCCCCCCCCCCCCAATCATCAGGCCTTAGCTACGTCCCTGGGTACATGGTGGTTACATAGTACGCTCCGACCAGATTTCACCCGATAACCAGATGCAAATCCACCTAGCAACCGAGGTAACTTGCTTGAGGACTCCAACGAACAACCACTGATTTATTTTCATGCCTTCATCACTTTAGCCACCACTCACATGGGACCTATTCTAAGTCTGACGATACATGCGCATGTGTGAGGTCCTGAAAACATAATAAAAGTTGTTTGTCTTGCTATCCTTGTTTTCAAATTTCATGTAAATGTATTCTCGTAGACCTAGCAACCTGGTTTAACATGCTGGCGCCAAATTTGCGCTAAGCTCGCTATACGAACTCGGATATGGGCTGTGCCTTATTAGTTAGTTATTTAAATTATTAATAATGGCGTATGAGGAAATGCACCATTTTGTGGTATGACTCCCAGGACAGAAAGTCGAGAAACTCACATGCAGTCGCGGCGGATAGCTTCCTTCGCCTATATGTCCGGGAAATTTTGGGACATCGTTCCTATAGACCAGGGGTGGGCAACCTGCGGGCCACATGCGGCCCGCCAGTGATTTTTTTGCGGCCTGTGAGATGTCTCAAGAAAAAGAAAAAAATCAATCTATTTTGCATCATCACCAGCTAGCTGCTTAGAATTTATCTGCACTTATGATGCTGTCAGGTTGGTCTATTATCACCATTAATTATCAACAGGACTGTATTGACATTATGGTTTTGTGAATACAGATTAAGTACACACACCTATTGCTTGAACGTCCCCGGAATCAAAGGTTTGAAATCAGCAGCAGGCCGTTGGTTAGGTGCGGCCCTGTCAATCTTTCACTCCTAAAATCTGGCCCATTCATTCAAAAGGTTGCCCACCCCTGCAATGGGCCTATATCTGAGGCCCTGGGGTCAGTGGCGTCGTGCCCATTGGGGCCCGGGGGGCACAGCCCCCCCCCCAAAAAAAAATCAAAGGTGTCATAAAATTTTGTCATAATTTAAAAAAAAGTGTTTTCGAAATCGAAAAGTAGACTAAATATTCAATTGCTCTTTGATGGTCGTTGCGGATTTTCCACACACCTCAAAGACGACATATCGGGATTAGTAATGCCATTACCTTTGAATATGTTTGTCCTAAGCTCGCGTTTGATACAGTCTCAATTAACCTGGAAAATAATCACTTCGTTATCGCGCGTTTTACCTTAGGTTTCGCTACTTTCACTTTTTCTGCCCATGTTTTCAAACGGCATGGCTTTTTCTTCACCCAGTCACCACTTCTCACGGGCATGGGCGGCAAGGGCGGCGGAACCGGGGCGCACAGGGGGCACGTGCCCCCACTTTTCCCCAGGTTAAAAATGTGCCCATTTTCTACATAAAAATTGAGGTGTCTCAAGTTAGCAAGAGGCCAGGGAACCAGAATGAACACTCGGGAAGGGCCTTTTTCCGGCCATCTGAGGGGTTTGTAAAACCAAAAATTTTCTACTACGCTCTGCGCCAACCGATGGTGGCGCTCCGCTCAGATAGTCGTGCATACAACTTTGCAACTCCTGGCTACGCCTCTGACTCTTAGTGAATTTCTGTGGGTCAATCTCAAAGCTATTTCGAATGAAACAAATTTGTTAAGATATTAACAAGAAATAAACTCTAATTCGGAAGATTCCTACATTAGCAATTAGCATGATTTCGCCTCATTTTGTCTCAAAAGAAAACTTGTTCCTTGTTTCCCAATTTGCACATTGGATATTGCAGTGCTAGTATGCATATTTTCCTTGAGAGGGGGTGGGGGGGGCGTTGATGGAGTGATGTGTGTACACAAATAAGATAATACAATAAGAGTTGTAAAGGGTACTAAATATAAGGCTGCATCAGTCCAATCGAATTGCTGCAAAGTGCCCTTTGATGTCGGTGCCCCCCCCCCCCGATTAAAAGTGCTTCCGCCGCCCTTGATGGGCGGTGATCATGGATCAGCCAACACGAAAATGTTTCGATATCTTAAATGTTGGGCGCTTCTGGGAGACGAGGAATTGGTAAACTTAGGAATAAATGGCGATCACTTCCTTCGAGAATATTTCCCAAAATAAAAAATTGCCGGAAATTTTTATCAATTTTAGGGGTGTTGCTTTCTGCCATAATGCACGGGAAGTGCCGTTTCCTGCAATCTGAGGGGTCTGCCAGAAGAAAAATTTTCTTGTACGCTACGCGCCAACCGATGGTGGCGCTCCGCTTAGATAGTACTTACGGCCGGAATACTCGAATCGATTCCGTCCCCCCCACGTTTCAAATCGGATTGACGCCCCTGGTTATTAGATACATCCCATGTCTTTCGAGCCATATCGGAATCCATTTTGCCTAACAAATTCGCGTCAGGAGCCTCGAATTTGATATTGTCTAGAACTCTCACCGTAGGAAAACAAAATGTACAAACAACCTAGGGTCGGGTCATGTGACGTGCAGCCAGGTGCTTATACTGTATTATTTACCCCTTTGTCATTCGACGAGCTAAGCGTTCCCCAGACAACAAAACGCCATTATAACGGCATTTACGGTAAATTTGAGAATAACTGCTAAGGTCTGGATGATAACGTTGTTGAGATTTACTTTGGGTGCTATAGAAATTTGATCTACATGGACCCTGACTAGAATTGCGTATACACCGATGGTCAGTACAGTAGCGGAGCTAGGGGTATTGGTCGGGGGGGGGGGGGGGCGAGAATGGTCTGTAGGGGCGCTTTCGACACTATCAGAGCCGATACGGCTCTGGACACTATTAGAGACCCTGTCCTACTATAGGGTCTCTAGACACTATCTAAGCGGAGCGCCACCACAGGTTAGCGAGGAGCGTACAGAATTTTTTTGAGGTACTCCCTAACCTCGCCGGAAATGACCCTTTCCGGGCCTTGCTAATTTGCAGATAAACGAAGAATAAATAGGTGTCATCGCCATTTTGTCAGAAAATTACACCAACAAAATGTTTCAAATGTCAATAGGTATTTGAGAGCGCAATAAAAAAGTCAATAATCGCGAATAAGTAAAAAGTGGTAAAAAGCTGAAAAAGGCGCCATCAGTCCATTTGAGTCCGTCGGGGGGGGGTGGGGGCCTCCGCCCCTCTGACTGTATGGACGCTCCGCCAGTAGTTGTGCAGGTCCAATGCCGGGGCGAGTTTCACATTGACCTGTAGCAAACACCGTCACGCAGTGCTGCCCGAATAACCAACATGACCATCACGCCTGTTTGTTGGTTCTTGGGTTCAAATAATAGTTCAATAATAATACGAGTTCCTGATCATTCCAAATCACGCAGACAAGAATGCATGAAGGCTCCATGCCACAATGACCGTAGTACATATCCTACTGAATTGCTTCTTTTGGCATATTTACAGTATGTTTTTCTGTCTTTATATGAAAGAGCATATGTACAGCTGATGCAAAAATAAGGAGGATTGGAGGTGATATGTAGCAGTTAAGAAATTCTTTGGCTAACTGTGAATAATGCTCCGAGTGAGCAGACGGAAGGGTTGGGTGGGGTTCAGTGTGCTAAACTTGCTCCTCTTCTAGCTCAAGATCTAACCGGTCATGGTATGTGAATTTGCAGTGCCACGACAGGCCATGCCCCCAGATATCATGTGGGTGGGTAGGGTATGCCAGTTGAAAACTTCTATTTATGCTTTAGTGGGCCTTGGAAATGACGAACTTAGTGTGTAAGTCAATGGAAAGATTAATTTGTGGTGCGACAACTGCAAGTTTGGCTAAGCTCGAACGACATTTAAATTGGAACTACAAGAAGGAACGTCGCCCTCTATTTTATTGCACAATCCTGAAAGAAATGTAAGCAGGTTGAGATCTTTTTGTAACTGAAGACATTGCTAAAACCAGAAACAAAGTAAGAAGAGCGGAATGATTCAAATCTCGTAAGCTATAGGAACAACTTTGAAATAGCAACACGTATATTTCTTTAGCAGTGTAATTATTGGAAACTTTTTAATCTATCATGACTAATATTGTGTTTCTGTCATTTCTTAACCACCCCATAGCCAAACAGGTCACAGGTAGTTCAGTTCAAGATAAATGCAGTTGCGGTAAGCGAATTTCAAATGACATAAATATAGTGAAATTGTCATTATATGGTCTACGCCTTTGTGACACAGACATTCGTTTGCTGTACGTTACTCAAAAATTATTCCTCAGTTATGCAGATGATGGTATCAATGTTGTTTCTAAAGTTTTTTAAGGCAGCATTTTACGTTACTCATGTTGTTTATGTGTGATGTTTGTTCGGTTCTATCCTATAAATAGTTGTGTGTTTTCTTGTAATATACCGTAGAATAATTAGTGAATGGGTTGTTGCCCGGTGATTCTGTATATTTGCATTTTAATAATTCTTAGCATTGCACTTTGCATCATCATTGTAGTCTAGGCTATATATGATATCAGGGCGGCCTGTTTAAGAGTGAGAGCTGATTCTGTGGGTCCTTATTATCCATCCTTTCTTCATCTACTAATTTGTACTGGACTCAAATCCACAAATGTAGAAACCTTCTGCTTCTTCTCGGTCATCTAACATGACTGACAGTTGTGATCCGTTGGCTCAAAATGCCTGAGCCAATCCTTCGAGGTGAAGTTGGGGGACATTGGGGACCCTGGTTGGGTAATGAACCACTAAAACCGCCAATTGATACACATCTGATGGTAGTATCACGTTTATATAATGTTATATAGGTAATTAGCTTCAATTCATTTCAGCTAGGAATATGAAGACCATATTGGCCTATATAACCTATCTCGGTTCTGGAACAGTAATTACGGTCACTTCAACTTGTCTTTAGGATATGTGTTCGGTAAAGGTGAAAGTATAATTGTAAATTGAGACCGGCTGCTTAAATATGATTTAAAAATCTCATAATTTACTGGCATTTATCAATGTTTTCAAATGAGACCACGACAGAGCTAACAAAGTCCTATATATGTCAATTGAATTTGCCATAGGTCGATTCATCAGGAATTAAGGCACTGTTAGGCGCAACGCAGACGCAGTAAAATGTCCGGCGAGAGTCTTGGCTGATTTAGTCCTCTCATTCAATTCAACTATTTCACCGTTTTGTATTTCTTCTCAAATAATTTCCTTTTTATTTCCCTATTCAACCAGGCAGCAGCCATGTAGCTGCGTATAAGTTTCTACGACATATATGTGTAGCTTATATTCTCGCTGCTGTAATATTGGTTTATTATAATATTGTCCGAAAATGTTGATTGCACAATTGAAATATTGAAGGGATTTGGAAATTTGTAAGGGGAGTTCCCATTTTTTTTTCTCCTTGGCAATATCGTCCCTCTTTCCTATGACGGTCCTATGACGAAAAATTCCCATTTATGTTGTTATACTGTTATATTGCTGTTCACTTCTCAAGCGTATAGGCTATACGTCAGTGAGTCTACAGAACTGATTGTTATATGCTTACTATAGCTTGGAGCTCTTTCACCATAGGTCGATCTTTTCTTTTTGTTGTTCTTTTTGATCCGTTACTATGTACGACTTGTTTGTTATACTCTGCACACAAATTTACATCGTTTGCAGAATTACCGTCTTTTTTTTGTTGTTCTGTATCAGGATGTGTCAGTATACGGAACCATTGTCAGTGTAAAAGCAGTTAATATCCTGTTTGTAGCCTTTATATATATATATATATATATATATATATATATATATATATATATATATATATATATATATATATATATATATATATATATAGCGGGAGGCCCGTGGTTCGAATCCCGGTGGAGGCTGAAAGTTTTTTCACTGTTCTTGATTTTCCAACTCATTACGATTTTCATTTATATATATATATATATATATATATATATATATATATTTATATATATTTATATATATATGGTGAAGTCCATACCACGTAGTTCCAATCTCGCCATTTTGCATCGTTTGCAGATGTTCTGGTTTTTTAAATATAAAATAATATTACAAGACTTTTACATGTGTGCTCTTTCAAGAACGAATCTATTGAACGGAGTTGAGAGTATTAAATAAAATTCAATCTCATTCATGTTGTGCACCTCAATAATACAACCTCTATTGGTTTACCAACTCTTAAGTGATGCAATGCAAAAACAAATAAAACTTATTTGAAAAGTCTCTAGCATTTCCGACGATATGAAGACATTCATGGATTTAAGCATAATATTCATTAAAAAATATTAAAACAAATATAAAAACACGAGAAAACGAAAAATGAATCCCTATTTTGCCGTTTTACCCTCGACGTAAACACGTCGGATAGGTGAAGTGTCTGCCCATGTACTGACAGTTGGCATTAAACAGAACGGTGTACCGAATACAGTGTTTACACAAAAGCGAATAAATTTCGTAATATATTGAACACAATCTGAAGATTTATGACCGTTTCAAGTTTAAAGCATTAACTTTTTTGGGTTCCCCCTCACCCCCCCCCCCATCCCCTTGGCATTTTTGGTGAATTTACGAAAACAATCATCGTGAAAAGACTAGACCATTTACAGAAACCAAATTTCACAAACAAGGATTTTCTACATATAATGGATAAGAGTCTACCATTGTAAAAAATCAAATGACGTTTACTTTAATTATATAGTTATCAATTAGCCTAATTGCACTTTAATAAACATGTGGCTTCATGTTTGAAATGGCAGTTCTGCGAGCTTAATTTGCTTTATTTATTTAAACAATATTTTCTCTTTGTGAAATTTAACTTAATTAACGTGATAACATATGACAAACGTCGACAAATTAGTTTACTAAATGAAATAAATAAGGAATATATCTACACGGATCATTAAAAATCCTTCGAAATGGATCTGACATCAAACCACTGAAATTGGACAAAACTCAACCGACCCCAAACAATGCCGAAAGAACTGAAAGTTTATTTCTTTTATTTCTAGCACCAGAATGTATGTCATATCTTAATATATACATTGCAGTGAGTAGTTTACTAAGAGACTACTTTTGCTAAGCACAGATATGCACGGTTCGTAAATTGACAGAGAAATATATAGTCAAAGGAAAGTCGATACGTTTATTTCCTGAAATTAGGATAATTTAGCTACATCACAACATTTGTAAGGCAAGAGAAGAGATACAGAGTGGCGTGCTCATGATTTACAAAAAAAAGTGGAGAGGGTGCATGCAGGGTGGGGGGGGAGAACTAAGCCGTTATGGAAAATGACAGGACGAATAAAGGATTTTATGATGAAGGGGTGTGTATGTGTGGTCCCCAGGTTGTTGAAGCTCCCATGTAGAGGGGGTGGGGAGGGGGGTCTGGGAAGGAGTCCTAAACATGTAAAGACAAATAGACCATTTAGACGTCAACACGATGCATACTGAGACCTATTTAGACTGTTTATTAGGTCTCCGTGATGTTTGTGTTAATAAATATACTCTTGAGGCGTTATATGAGATTTACAAGGGCGAGGGGAGGGGTGGGGGGGGGTAGAGGGGTTGTACACATCCATACAGAGGAGTGGTCTAATTCTTTTTCTAATAATTGTAAAAAGACAAATCCACCTACTCACAGAACCATTTCTCCGACTAGGGATGGGTGGAGGTGGGTGGGGGTTATGACTACTGCCAACCACATTGCGCACGTCACTAACAACATTTAATTTCAAACATACTGAATTTAATTTTGCATATTTTTGCTGGCTCAAAGAAAGACGATAACGATATCAACTTCGACGAACAATTTGCGAGTGCTTAAACAACCTTAGTAAATTAAAACAAAATAAAATAAAACTGTTAGCAAACTGCTTATCCACTAGAGAGCCTGTGTAATAGAATGTGTAAAAGTAAGTTGGCCTGACGTTTCGATCCTAGCAGGATCTTCTTCAGAGGCTAAATGACAAGTTACAGTAACAGAGGGGACAAAAACACGCACAGAATACAGACAGGTTAATGAGCACGGTGAACACAATGAGATGGATGAAAGGGGATTATAAGTAGAAAGCAACAGGAGAAGAGGAGAGGAAGGAGATAAACTGTGGAGGGACAAAGAGAGGATTAAAGGCACAGGGTAGGGAATAAACTGGAGAGGGACAAAGACAGAAAGGTGTGAAGAAAAATGGAGGGGAAGAGAGCTGTGAGAAGAAGAGTGAAAGGGGGGGGGGGGGGAGAAAGGGGAGAAGGAGTAGGGAACAGAGGAAAGTTAGTCATATCACATTTAAGAGAAGCAGATTGATGTATATTTCCTTCAAATACATGAAATATTATGCATGTTGGTTTTAATCTGATGTCACCAGAATCGGAAACCATTGAACAGAATGGTCCATTGAAACGTCAACTCATTTAATGCAAAAATAAATGTAAGAAACGTTTCCTTATAACGATTCGATTCCGTTTTAAGGTAATTATCATGCTTTACCACCCAATGTACATGGTTTGATCAGTCTTGAATTGTGAATAAGAGACAAGTTACCGTTAATCAGGATAAACCGAAGTGTGCTATACCACCGTAACACATGTTAACAGACGATATCATGACTCAAAGGCCGTTTCAACTAATGACTGGTAAGGAGTCTAAACATCTGCCCCTATGTTTGACTGATCAGTACACCTTGTAAAGATGGTTCAATTTGCAGATTTTAAGCGTTTAGCAATAAAGTGTCATCCACTTTCTGTTAAAAAATGTGGATGAAATTTTTAGCGAAATCACTAGAGTATATTCTGGTTAGTCCAGACAATCATTATGCACTATTGGATTGTGTGTTTAATATATTCTGTTTGTAAGTCCTCAATAGCAACTGATCATAAATGTAACACATGTTAAGAAATTATAATACACACACACATCAGTTTTAAACTGATTAACCGGGTACTCACCTTTACAAGTTTGACCTAATAAAGCCATGCATGAGAATCGGGTGGTTTTACACATTATCAAACAGTGCAATGATAGTTCAACCACGGCAGTTTGCGATAAAATTATCCGACCGATTTCCCATTACAGTAATTCTGAGAAAGCGTTCGATAATCAGTCAGCAGCCCCAGAAGACACCTACCGTCTATTTATGAAAGCTGTATATTGTTGATACATAATTTCGGATCAACAAAAAATATATATGTATATATGTATATATATACGATCAGCAATTCCTATATTGCAGTGGAATCATCTATACGCTAGACGCTGTCAGACTACAAGTGTTGAATTACTTTAGCGGGTATCACTTTCCCGCCGTATATACCTTAATTTATTTTGTGGCGGCAGTGTGTTTATAGCCGTGTGAAGTTCGGTTACCCGTCGTCGATCCGAGGTTATCCGATATTCCCGCTAATTCGGCTAGTAAACCGACCTCAATAACCGCAGATGTAGATTGAAAGATAGCTTCGTAAGACGGTGGCGGCGGAGCTTGAAACTCTTTCGTCACTTCGATGTAACTCGGCGGCGGTTCATAAACCGGCGGTAAATCTCGAGACTCTGCGTCCGACCCACGGTCGCTTCCGGTGTCTCTATTTCTGTTGATCCAAGGACTTTGCGGCCTGTTTCTCAAGCTATTACGTATTTTGATTGTCCTCTGGCCAGCAAAGAGTTTTTTGAGTAAGTAGAGAATAAGCAGGGAGAAAATCAATCCAGCGATGGCGATGATAGGAAACACCCAAAAGGGGAGCGGCCCTGTCGAGGAAAGTATAAAGGAAAGATGCTTGGGTGATATGATTTAATGTTTTGGTGTGGGTGGGGGAGGGGAGGGAGGGGGAGTAATTATTTATGTTGAATTTGTCACACTCTGGTGAAATAACTATTCCCGCTAATAAAAGCAAAAATAATAATACCCGCATATGTATGAAAATAAACTTTTCTGCATTAAATTAACTGGTTTGAACTTTCCAAATTATAGAAGTCAAATAAGTATACCCGGTAAGCAGTCGGCGTTCCTGAGTCAGGTCGGTCCCTGGGAAAATATGTCACATGGTCCCTCTCTTGAATTCTTCCCTTTTTCCATTAGTATATTATGCAAATGAGAATAAATTATCCATGCCATTACCTCCGGCCCCCTCACTGGCCCCGTCCTTTTGACCCTCCCCTCCCCTCCCCGTGCACCTCCACCCCACCACCCCGTTTCACCAGTTCTGATGGTAAGGACACAGAGATCTCTAAATTAGAAACACGCATGGGTGCAGAATGATGTATATAGTTAATAAAATATATATATAAATATATGAAATATAAAAGAAAATAACTTATAGATAAAGACACTGCTTTGCACACAATGGTATACTGTTAACACAATAACTGGTCGTCTTTGCCTTTTCTTTTGTTTCTACAACAATAGGCAACTGGTTACATGTACAAAGGGTCCAGACTGTCAATAAAAGCAAGGGACTTTTGGAAATTTGCCATTGTAAAATTCAGACATTCTTTATCAAGTTATTTTCAAGATGATCCCCATATGTTAATGACCTGAAAATGGTAGGCCTAATTGTACGTTTTCACTGATCTAAACGGTGAAACGCTCCTCATTATTTGAAGGAGAAGAAAAGAAAAGATCGAAAAACAAGCTTCTGGTCACTTGGAAACATAGAAATGGTTACAGTTTGGGACAACTCCCGACTCATGGAAGGTGTAATAAAACATTTTTGGATATATTGGTATCTTGTTTGCCCTTGACAAATATCCTTACCATTACTGTTATTACGTTGGTCGTCATTCCTTGGTTCTGACATAAATCCCCTGGCTGAAAGAAACAAAAGCATGAAGAAACGAGTTGAGTCGACATGAAATATTTTCACGTGATACGGAATACGGACATCATGACCATGGGCTCATTGGGTATTAATGTCTGTATCGAGCTAGTTGTGTTATTTATTATTATAATGAAACAAAGTATATAATTTAAAACCCAATTCCAGACAATGTTTTACTGATTACGACAGCGGGACATATGATTTTAAAACAATTCTAAAACGATAACCCAATACCCCACAGACTTGAGACTGCGTTCATTGTCCGTAAATGTTAAGTTTTGTAAATGCTTCATGTATAAATCCTTGGATCTTGGGCCCATGGGCGTCCGCAGGGAAGGACAATGGGGAGGGGGGCACCACCCCCTGGAAAATCAAAAATTGCAAAAAAAAGTTAAACATTTGACATTTCAATGATTTCACTCAAGACAACAGTTCTCTAGTTATGTTGATTGCATATACGGACCCATAATGTATTACTGAAATTATTGAAAGTCAAAATCCTAAGACATGAGATCTGAAAATAACAACTTGAAACGCCCTGGAAGTGTCTTTTCCGACGATCTAGGAGAATTTTTTGGCAAAATAAATTCGCGGTACGCTCCGAGCCAACCGATGGTGGCACTCCGCTTAGATAGTATAAAGTGGTGTGTACTCACCAACTGATTCCCCCCCCCCCTTGTGAACATTTCTGCGAAAGCCCTTGCTTGGACCTCATGATAGGGGCGCCTGTGGGCCAGGAGCCGGGGGACCACAGGCTCATCGTTACGTAACTGGTTAATAATAGCTCTTTATCTTGACGACGTACTGCCATGCGTACACCAACTTAACCAAAGTCATGCGGCCTGTGTCTGTTTCATTATTCATTTATTTATCACATGCACTAATATGGCAACATATATGCGTACTATGGAACGCGAAAAGAGTTGGTCAATATGTACGACTTTTGCATTTAATAAATAGTAAGATATATCAGATTTCAGTTTAACAAAAAGTACTCTAATTTTGACTTTCAGAAACGTCTCACGAACCCCCTGGGATGGACTCACGCACCCCTGGGGTTCATGCACCACAGTTAGGGAACCCCTGCTATAGAGAGAGTTATACAATCGAAGAAAAACTACGTTATAGTACAAAACATTATAATAATTAGAAGTCTGCTCATATTCAGGTATAGATCACCCGTTATCAAATCCTTACTCATGGACCATGACTCATATGCATTACTGGTAACTTCATGGCAGCTTTCAAAATGTCACGCGACGTATAAAAATACTGACAGTGCGAGAATTAAACGAGGTTCAACTTATGCATTATAAAGCCTTCCAAACTAAAAAAAATGTTAAGGCAGGCGGGCTTTTTGTTTTCGATTCCATGACTTGCGTAAATTCAGTAGAGCCTATAAGTCTTTTTTTTTACGGTCTATCAATTTTCCAAAAGTATTGCTAAAAGCCAAACAAATAAAAGTTTGGGTTTCCTTTTGATATTGTCATTGTTATTTTTAAGCCGAGATTCCAGTCGAGTCCATTTGATAACACTAGTATAGGTAAACGATGACGTCATTATCAGTGCCGCTGATTCATCCATCATTGTCGTTCAACTGTTCAAGTCATGGTTCATTTCAATGAGTCCAACGCAAATGATTGCTCACTTTTGAACCTATATATTTTTAATATTGCATAATGAGGTCTAGACATGTGCACGCGCATGCGTCCGGTCAATATGATTATAACAAGAACAGTTCGTTAGTAAACAAACGTGATGTTTATTTCATTCGCTAAACGCTCTGTGGCATACTAAATTTGGCAAAAACGAATATACCCATGATCAGTGGCGTAAGAAGGTACTTTTGAGTGGGGGGGCTGAAGACTGATGGCCGGCCTGGGGGAGGGGTCTAAGGGGAGGGGGTGTCCACCTCCCCTTTGGAATTTTTTTGCATTTCCAGGTGGCCTCAGATGCAATTTGGTGCAATATAGCACACTTCAACTCCCACTCCATTTTGTAAAGAATTTTGCATTTTCACCTGGCCTTAAATGCAATTTGGTGCTCCAAATGAGATTTTTTTCTCATTTGGAAATGAAAAAGGGGTTTTCTGACTTGCGGAGCGGGGGGCGGAATGATACTTCCGCCCCCCACATTTTTCACTGGGGGGGGGGCTGGCGCCCCCCCCCCCCCCAGCCCCCCCCCCGGTTCCTACGCCCTTGCCCATGATTGGATGATTATTTAGTATACCCGTTTATAAACCAAGGAATGAATATCGAGATGTTTATCAGTTCGGCAATAGTTATAATGGAATGCAGAAATGAGGCTATATATATACATAATTATATAACCTAAGGCGTTGAGGTGAGATACACACGCCAGACAATGGGCAGTCAATTGATCCGCTCGGTTTGTTTGAACGATTTCCTGGTGTATGCATATATTTCGGTGTTATCGTGTTGCTATAAAGGAAGGGAGAAATTGCCAAAGAATCAACTCAAAACTTCGACCTTGTTTTTCGGGTACCCGGAAAAGAAGGTTGCAATTTACAGATCCTTGTGCAAACTCACACGGAGCTTTAGATATTGTGAAGCACCCATCTAAAGAAAAGGACTTTTTGTGATACGATTCTTAAAAGGAAGGTAAAGCCATATATAAACTGGAACTGCATTTGCCTGCAAAATGCGCAGTATTGTTTTGCGCGTTGAGTGCTTGCAGTATATAAGGAAGAACTTGTCGGTTGTTCATGGTGTTATTTTTTTGGGGGGGGGGGCGGGCAACACATCAGGCCTGGGAGTATAGTCATGTAGGTACCTACAAAGTGAGGGCGCTTGTGTGACTGACTTAGAATAAGTTGGCTACGGAACTAGTCTACGAAACTGCAAATGTACAGAGACTATATGAAAATATAAGTTTCAACGTCCAGTCATGTAGGTATCGTTCACTTGGCCAGTAATGCCAATTTGTTAGCGCGCATGCGCACTACAATAACAAAGCATTAATTATATATATTACTATACTGTCATGCATACATAATAACAAACACCCCGCCAGGGTCATGCCTCCGGGTGTTATATTTAAACTTTACGTCATGCAATGTGAAATGATAGCCCGGAAATACGTCAAACCTAGTACGCACATAGCGTGTCCTCAAGTAAACATGAACGGAGAAGACCGGGAAGGGGAAGGCGGGACACGTACCACTCTCGTGTCGTGTGGTGTCGTGTGGTGTACAATAACATTTGGCCGAAAATGCCTCCCAGATCGCTGGAAATGGCACTTCCCAGGCCTTGTAAGTTTCATCTAAGCATTTTCTATTTTGAAATTACTAGCGATATCATAAAAACATACAAGCAAAATATGCTCAAGGGGGGGGGGGGGGGGAGCGGTCGCCCCATCGCCCCATCCCCTTGTCTACGCGCCTGATCAACATCACGGTTCGGGACTACCCGTCACATACATGGTCCAATACCATGCCTGGTCGTTTTGTTTAAGGAATCATTGAGGACATGACACGGGCAAACGAGGGCTTAAATTTGGGCCAATGCGGGACATGGTTCAAGACATGACGATAACACGGCGCGGGTCAGTAAGTTGACAAGGCATGGTTTATCCAAGACATGGTTTACCAGCTCCCTGCATGGTTCTGGACTTTGCGTGGAGATGTTCCTGACCACTTATAACTTCAAGGTGGGATACTATTAAGGACATATAGGCCCTATATAGCTAAACAAAAGAAAGTTTCAGAACTTGTGAACTAAACTCTCTGAGCCATATATCATCACTCGTAATCTCATAGCACGATTAGCCAACAGAAAAGGTTTAACGATTGTATAATTATCACAAAACAAATTTGTATATGCCTAAAAGTGATCCTGGAAGTCATAAGCGTCCGTGGGATGGGTTTTTCATTATTTATTTACTTTTTACGGCGGACGTCTTTGCTGGAGATATACATAGTGTTTATTCGTGAAATATTATTGCAAGTTAAGGAATACAATTATCTCACTTCGTTTGTACTGTCTGAATACTAACGTAGCAATGACGTCAATCTATTCAAGCAAACTTATACTTCAATAAACACACCCTTAGAAATAATTGTTCATGTTACCATGGAAACCATTATAATAACGGATAGCTAGTTCATAAGGCGTGACCAAACAATTGAACTTTTATTAACAATATCTTAACCTCGTTATTCAGCGAAACACCTTTTTTTTTGAAAAAAACGACAAAACGCTGGGTAAATGATATGTATTATATCTGTATATGCCTGCCGTATGATTTTGCAGGGATGGTCCAAAGGAACGGAAGCTAAGGGCAAATAGTGCCACCCCCCACCCCGCCGCCCCTTTCCCCTTCCTCCAACCCTACCCACAGGCTTCGGTTAAAAGGTTTAAGAATCAAGGTGATATGTTTCCAGAGTTTCCAGCATTAAGCATCAATTGCCTTCCATTATTTTTATTATCCAGTCAATGAGTTTAGTATACAGTTATACAAAGATATACTGCAGATATATAGTACACACGTTATTATTATTAATGACAATTTTTCCATTCAACGTTTCCTTGCATTATTGCCTATTTATTCACTTCTTGATATTGTGTTGATCAGTAGTTAATATACGATATATATAATATCGGTAGTTTCTGCAAAATTCGTTATATTATTGCTATTTATACATCCTACAATTCAATTGATGAGGCCAGAAATGGGTTGTCAAATTTTCTTTCTGGCATAAATGACAAAAAAAAAACAACTTTCAAATATAAATGATTATGGCATTTTATTATAGGGTATATGAACTTCCATTTTTCTGTTAAAATGCGTGTTATGTTTACAATTGCGTGCGACTGCATACGCATGCGCGTCGTGTTGTAATCACATTGCAGACTCAATTTTCAAGCGATACAGACACAAACAAGACTTATTCTAGGTTTACATACAGCGCATGCCCGTAAAACTGCTCGCAGGGAAAGAGGAGTTTGTGGTTGTTCCTAACCTTTCACGTTGTACTTTTAGTAATTCGCTTCACTTTATCAACCTACTTTAAACTGTTAACCACAATGATTGTGGTTTTGATGATCTTTTCCATGCTATTCTACAGTAAAATCGCATTGCAATGTGATTTGTACACAATAAATGAAAACCATTTTGTGCATCGTAGCGATATGTTGAGGACTGAGGATTCATTATTAACAAGCAGTTAGTCTTGTTTTCCTTTTCAACATATCGAGGCGGCTCTCTGATATTGACCAATTACTATCTGATACTGATATTAGATTGACCAATTAAATCTGATGTTGATATAATTTTGACCAATTTCTATATATCTGATGCCGATATAAGATTGTCCAATTTCTATCTGATGTTGCTATTAGATTGATCAATCCGGATGTGATCTGCATATTAGATTGACCAATCTCTATCTGATGTTGACATTAGATTGACCAATCTCTATCTGATGTTGATATAAGATTGATCAACTTCTAACTAATGTTGATATTAGATTGACCAATCTCTTTCTGATGTTGATATTAGATTGACCAATCTCTATCTGATGTTGATATAAGATAGACCAGTCTCTATCTGATGTTAGACCAGTCCCTATGTGATGTTGATATTAGATAGACCAGTCTCTATCTGATGTTGATATTAGATTGACCAGTCTCTATCTGTTGTTGATATTAGATAGACCAGTCTCTATCTGATGTTGATATTAAATTGACCAATCTCTATCTGGTGTTGATATTAGATTGACCAATCTCTATCTGGTGTTGATATTAGATTGACCAGTCTCTATCTGGTGTTGATATTAGATTGATCAATCTCTACCTGATATCGATATTAGATAGACCAGTCTCTATCTGATGTTGATATTAAATAGACCAGTCATGATTTCTGGCACACGCAAAGAATTGCTTTACTTGCAAAGGATAAACAGTTAATGATTAGTTTCAACCAGGAGTACCACAACAGCACGAGCACTGTGTGTGTGTGCGTGGGGGGGGGGGGGGGGTCTTAATATTTTAGCCGACAGCAATCTACGATTGTCCCGATAAAACGGGGCGAACATGAATCCGTTGCTTGATACATCCTCGCCACGACAAGGCTTCATGTTCCGACAACTTGAATATCCCGATAATGCTGTTGCTCTTAACTAAGTTTCCCCTTCATGGTATTTCCCCGAAAAACACTATAAAAATGTCCGTATATCGACCACTGTTCTAATCGTTGTTTTGTTTTTGTTTTTCGGAAAAAAATTCTCCGGGATGGTGGAGGGGTACACCCCTATTCCACCATGGTGACGCCACTGCTCGTAACTTCTACACAACTAATAGTCAATCTACTGTACCACTTAACTTGCTTTGCCGACAGCAATAAGAACTTATATAGATTATAATGTAAACTTGTAAAAAAAAAAACCGGTTGAAAAGAACGCCGCACGGAAAGATCAACAAAGTGAATAAGACTCATTGTAAACAGGACGTCAAAGTGTACATGTCGTATTGAGTAGACGTGTACTGTACATACAATACAGTGCACTCATATCGTGTTTATATAATACTAATAAACCAGAATGGTGAACTTTAGCTAACAAAAAGACGTTTTATAATAAAGGTCACGCCGGTATATAGAACTCTACATCATTTCCTTCTGTATATATGAATAGGTTTGATTTAATTCTGTAATCTTGAATGCACTTGTATTAGGTAGGGCATGCATATGGCTGTGTGTCCTAAGTTTTTGCCAATCCGAAAGAGGAAGTTTTTAAGAAAGATAAGGTTTCAATCGCCCAGATGAAGTTGGCAATACTGTGTTATATATCAGGCTGTTATGAATCAGGATATAGCAAAACAAAATGGGGTTATTTGCTTCATCGAGTGATAGCGCCTCGTTGTTATTTTTAAGTAGGTTTTGTAAGATTACGAAAAAATAAATCGATGAACAGTTTCCCGAAAAAAAAACGGATTTGCTTAATTTACTCAACTATTTCCAGAGGTGCACGAAACGTAACGAGAACGTCAACAAAAACAATAACAACAACAACAACAGCAATATTAATGAACTACCAACGAGACCACAAAACAGCATATTAACCGCTTACAAATTTTACAGAACAACTGAAAACGGACAAAACCAATACTTATCACAACAGAGACCTACTCCCCCCCCCCACCCTCATTAGCCAACACTACATATGTAAAAAGGAAAGGAGTTTGTGATGGTCCAAGTTTTAAAGGGGCAAGTCCTTCTTACTTCAGACGGATGGTTCTGTGCGGGGATGTTTACTATAAGCTGTAGTGTATGCTGAGTATACTTAGCTGAATAATTATGTTCAATTCGGTTAATTATTCAAAAATGTGATGATCTTACTGTGGACACGATGACGGGTCCTTATGTATTTGGTAATGTCCATACATTTAACGTCCGTACATTTAACGTTCAGTATAACAACATGACTTTAATATCTCTATGATCCTAATGTAACGAAACATCACCTTTAATAGTTATCCGTTTACTTTTTGTCAAGCCCGAAGCTTGAAGGAGCACGTACGGTCATCAACGCCACTGGTAAATAGGATGGTTTTACGCAGGGGGGTAGGAAGCTTCCGAAATGTGGGGGGGGGGCACAACATTAGAGGGGCACTTTCTCATTCCACAAACACCACTCGTTATGCTATAAACCGATACACCGGCCATATCACTTAAATATATATGATGTGTTAGTATGCTATCAATACTATTATTGTGCGCTGCAACATTGATTTTTTACTTATTGAGTCTGTTTATTGTTAACCGTGCTACAAAAAGATATGGGATGTCATTTTAAAAATAGCATGTACAGACTAAAAATAAATAATTAAAATGAAATATTAAAATTAACAAAGGCTTAAGATATCCAAAGACAGTTCTCCATCAAAGTGGCACATTTTATTTGCCAGTAGGGCACATTTGATATTTCGGAAAAAATGGGGGGGGGGGCACGTACCCCCAGTTCCCCCGGCTTCTATCCCCTGATTTTACGGCACATTTATTCTGAAGACCATTTTACATTTTTTTTTATATATCTTTTCTTCTCAAGCAAGCAATAATTGTGCGCACTTTGTGATTGTATATTTGTTTTGAGAAACAGTGCATGAATGAATGAGTTAATTAATTAATTAAAAAATGAATGAGTGAATGAGTCAATCAATCAATAAATCAATCAATCAATGCATGAAAGAACAGAACGACTTTTACTTACTCATTGATTCCACGGTATCCAACACGGTTAAACTAATGGCAAGCGAAAGATACACGGAGTGTGCCATTATAATTGCCTGAAAACTAAATACAGTAGCAAGTGAGAAATGTTGGTTGAATAGCTAAAAAGTCGGAAAGACGACCATGGCAAACAATAATAGATCCATACGCTGCGATGGGAACTATAAGCCTCCTCGGTGTAAAAAACGAAATATGTCTTTTGTTTTTACTGGACGATGTAAATATTGACTGGTTAACCGCACCGATGTGATGTACCGCGTTTGATATCCTCTTCACGAAGGTTAAACACGAAGCAAATCTATTATCAGTTTTATATGAAACACATGAATGCTTGGTGGTAGATAACAAGACCGAATGCACAGCTTAACCAGTTTAACTACGACTTTACTTCAGTGTAGGCCTACTATAGACTCAGCTATGAGTCCGTAGTTTTCCAAGAGCCTAACAAAGGACATCAAAGTTCTTTGTGCAAGGTTGATCAAGTGTGGCGGGAAGATAATATCCCAATGCTAATAGACCGACCTCCTGTATGCTACAATAGGGTAGCCATTACATAGGTGATTTCACGGTATACAGTTCCCAAATCATAGGTAATCAAAGGTAGACCTAACTCAAAAAGGTCTTTTGACTTAACAAATTTGAAGGGAAAAATATGAATTAGACCGTCAAACAGTATAGGATTCAAAAGTGAAAGAGTTCCTTAATATTTCAGTATAGTGAATAGCATATCGTTTTCTTATGGATAGCATATGAATTAGCAGTGCACCGTACAATTATGGAAGATTTAATAGGCTAGCTACTTCCATCCATGTTATACACGCTTCGCGTCATTGTATGTAGCCAGTGTATGAATGTCATTTTACAGAAAGTTTAATACTTAGTGACGTCGTTTGCCATATATAATCTATGACGATTTAATCAGTAAATTCTAGCCAGCAGTCTTAAAGGGTGTGAAGACTCGCGCAAAAAGAAACATCTAATGCCGGTAATCTGACCTAGTTTCGAATGAGGTGTAACAGACGTGTTAGACACCACCATCGGTCCCAGCAAATACACACACAGCTTGCTACCGTTAGTAATTAGACACTAGTATACAGTCAGTACATACAGCTGCGGTCAATACCCACAGCACAGTGTACAAACAATACAGCGGTGGACATCTCAGGTCCAGCTAAAGATAACAAGGTATCACGTTTCATTACTGTCTGCATGTTTGTAGCGACACGAACTAAACGTCACTTGCAAGCAACGGAAAGTTAACTTTTTCAGATGTCCGCATGCGGTTTGGGGCGAGTCTTCAATGCCTTTCAATGTAACTTTCTTACTATTTACATTCCATGGGTCAGTATAAATGCAATAAGTTTAGAAAGTAAACCAAGTCGTTGCCTGGCACTGTTTCTGCTATATATGGAAACGTATCCAGTTGACAAGCCGACTCAGGAACTCTCCATCTGGAGGGCGGGGAGGGGGAGGAGGAGGAGGAGGAGGAGGAGGAGGAGAGGAGGAGGGGGAGGAGGAGGAGGAGGAGAGGAGGAGGAGGAGGAGGAGGAGGAGGAGAGGAGGAGGAGGAGGACAGAGGGAGGTGTGGCAGAAATGGACCCCTGTCCCCAAAGTTTTGCACCTTTGCACCCCATCTCTTTCCTATGCAGCTAATCATTATGGGAACTGAATACATGTGTTGATGATATAAATGATAAATGGTGTAACTATAATAATAAGAGTACGTCAGTGCCCGAGTCCAAGTTTGGTATATACTGTGGTATTTGCGCAAGTCTATAACATGTATGACTAATCGTATGGACTAGAGAAACAAACCAGTACCAGATAACACGAACAGACGTTATCCAGTCATTAAACGTATATGATGTCTAGGAGCGGATCAAAGATTTTTTTTAAACTGTGGCCTTTAAGTCGTGGAAGCCGAGTCCAATGTAGGGGGTGTGGTCACCCCCCCCCCACCTCCCCCAGAAGTCTTATTGGTTTAATAATTAAGGACCTGCCGTTTCGCTTGGCAACAGGGGCTTCGTCAGAGGCTAACTCAATTCTCTTTCATCGAGGACGTAAATGTTGACCACGAGACGCATGTTTTTCAAACTGACGAAATCAATCAAACAGCTATAGGGTGAAGTTAGACGACTTGAATTCAACAGACTGTCCGACTCTATAACTTCGGGTGTATTGAGTTCAAACAGCGATACATTATTTGCCGACGACAACGCTATTATGACCAACAGCAACATCAAAGAACCAAAACAATAACAATACTACAGAATGATTATCAAGTTGGCGGTGCCGAGACGTTGGTCCACATGCAATTAATTCGTGCAACAGATTCCATTATACATACACGTCCAATTGCAATCGAGAATACTCGCTTGAAGATAGTGGAGAACAGGTCCAACTGAATTGTGGCATGCTTAAATCTTTCTCGACTTATGCACTTTTCAATTCATTTATTGGGTATAACCTGCTTCATGTATTGTTGTGATATTAACTGCTGCTTGTTTTAACGGCAGACAGTTATCACGTGATTCTTCTTTCCGGCTTAAATTTAACGTAAAGTTCTTCAGCAGAAAGTCACACATGATAGCCTTCCACAATAGACGTATAGGCGTTTGTTGCTATGTTTATTCAACAACAACCTGTTCGTTCTTATCATGAGGACTTTTCAAAAGTGTGCCTTCTAGACGACAATCAAAAATTTCATGCATAGAGTATATATGATCCTGTGACATTGTTATGGGCGGCAATTATTGTTATCCTTTTATGGTAAAAAATGCAAACTAATATTGACATTAGAATTATTTCCAATGACTTATTAATACGTAGCCGTGTAAAAATCCTGCAGTGACGCAATTTGACAGATTTCCTTCTATCGAAGAACTTTTTAAGAAAAAGTCGCCCAAGGAAAGAACCTGGGCACGAAAACCAAACTACCGAACGACTGATCCGCTCTCAACCCCAGTCCCCTTGCATCGGGACCATGACTGTGTGATCATCGTCGGGTGCGCATCACCATTCCCCTCGAAAGGGAACAGATACTACAAATGATCTTAGCCAAAAGGCCGAGAAGATCAGTGAGGACGCTACTCAAAAACCCACGGCGTCTACTGTTGTATATCGGTCGATTTTGCTCTTATTTCAATCCGAATGGCATGTACAATGGATACCAATTGAAAAGTCTTTATACTGGTATAATTTACCTACTAATTGGAATAATCTGACATTTCTGGAGATTAAATTGAGACCATATAGTGACCTAAAAGTGGCCCGACTGTTTACCTTGAATCTTTTCAGAAATGCACATTATATTCGTTGTTCATGTATAGCCTGCTCTTTATCTTTTGCTAACAAGTTACAAACTTTGTCGATTTAAGCAGACAGTCTCAGCTCACTAAATATTCATGAGGGGCGGGCCATATAAGATTTGGCTTAACGTAGCTGGTAAACTTTTCATCTCCAGAACGGTACAGCAAGTAGGGTTGACATTTGGCACAATGATACCTCACCGAGTCCGCCCTGCTTTTGGAAATGGAATGCATTCATATTCATAATAATGGTAGTGTGGGACGTAACATCAAAATTAAAAACAAAAAGTTATTATTCCTGCTTTAACCATATTTGGAAAGTAGCTTCATATTTGGTATACCCATGATGCTTGATCATGAAAATGTTCTAGTGCCAGTTTTCTGTTTCTTATTAAATATTCATGAGTAGCGGGGTCATATAAACTTGGCTCAATCCATATATGGAACCAAATATAACATAAAAATGTTTGGACATGTACCTGGAAAATAAATATGTACATAAAAGGTATAAGAGAACTTTAGTGACATTGGATTTAGAATATTCTACATTCATAATACGGATGAATAAATCACAGGAATACAGTATCTGAGAACATTCACTTTCTACAAAGTCAAGCGAGTGTGTTATGTTTGCCATGGAATAAAACCTCATAAACTAGTTATTAAAGTGCGCGTGGAGTGCTTGCAGTATTAGGCAGAACTTATCAAATACGCAGTATTGTTGTGCGAGTGGGGTGCTTGCAGTATTAGGCAGAACTTTTCGGTTGTTCATGGTGTTATTTTTGGAGCAAACAACACACCAGGGAGTATAGTCATGTATGTACCTACAAAGTGAGGGCGCTTGTGAGCGGCGAGACAGGCTCAGAATAAGTCGGTTTCTCAGCTAGCCTCTGAAATTGCAAATGTACAGAGACCATATGAAAGTTTAAGTTTCAACGTCAAATCATGTAGGTATCGTTCACTTGGCCAGTAATGTCAATACTGTAGCGCGCACGCTCACAATAACAAAAAGAAAGTTACCGCAGCTTTGGATCGAATTCATTTAAAGTCATTCGGTAAGTTTCATTGTTCGCGAGATTACCTACAATGCTCTTCAACTGCGACCATAGAGCTGAGAATGATAACTGAGGGCGCGCCTCACTTTCTAGTGTTCTCGCACACGATCGTATTGCGTAAGAAAACCGCATACGTAAATTTTGTATGTTCTTCGTACATGGGTGCAGATGTCACTCTGGGGTCAGCTTTGATAAAAAAAAAGAGCATTCATATTTCTATTTCGATGAGGACCAGGGCTGTCGAGAGCCATGCGGGCCGAGCCCTAAGACAAATTAAAGTCTTCAGCATGCCCTTACTTGCATGTGTATCATTAATATGAGAATAACCTATTCTCATCCCATATTTCGAAAGCTGTCCACCCCCCCCCCTCCCCGACCGTTTGGACTAATAATCTCTGAATCCAGTCCAGATAAATTTTTATTTTCTAATTAATTAGGTGTTTGGCTCTTAAGCTCCGTTTGCATACAACTTGTTCGATCTATGTCGCAAATATCAATTCAGGTTGCCTTTACTATTCATAATTTTATAATGTTCATAAATAAGAAAGTGTGGTAACCCTCTTGTACCTACCCACTTGACATTGTTTATACTGCACTCAGTTTCTCTTTCACATGTAGTAAACGTGACTCATAAAATGAAAGGAGAACTATAACTTACATGTAGGCTATAAGTGA
Source organism: Apostichopus japonicus (assembly GCF_037975245.1). Classification (NCBI taxonomy): domain Eukaryota; kingdom Metazoa; phylum Echinodermata; class Holothuroidea; order Aspidochirotida; family Stichopodidae; genus Apostichopus; species Apostichopus japonicus. Next base: position 12,600,686 of record NC_092569.1, on the reverse strand, counting down.
TTTCCGATACGCGCTATACTTTTATTATCAACTATTATGCACAAACATGGCTATTGCATTTGAACTTCCTTGTTGGAACAATTTTCACACGAAAATTGTCTCAAAAGGTCAGCATTTGTCTTCCTCCTCGGTTTAACTAATGTCCTTTAAACAATATAACCGAAAGAGGAAGTTTGTCGTTTGCAAACATTGTTGAACTTGTTATTGAGGTATGCTCGCCAAGTACACATTCTTTGTGGGCTGCACTAATTGTAATATTACTAGTAATCTGACCGTCCCAGAAATAGCTCATTCGATCACTTATAGTTAGAGGTTGAGTTGTAGCAGATCGAGTCCGACCATGAATCCACAAATAACTAGATCGGGTTTGCTCCTTCTCATCGTTATGGCAGGTAAGTTATTCACTTTATACAAATGGCCTAAATCCCTGTTTCATTTATATTGTCATAATGTATATTGCTCCGTCCATGAATGGATATAAGTTTAAACAATGTTGTGAATTTTGTCTGACTAGCTGAACGATTGTCTGACCTTTCCAAATTACACATAAGCAGAAGGCACTTGAAGAGAGCATTTGCAATTTGCAGCAGTTTTGCCTGATATGTGTGGTATGTTATGGGGCTATACCATATATGCTATAGGCATAAGGTACCGTAGTTGTACACTGGCTTACAATAAGATCCTGAATATATAGCCCCCCCCCCCCCAAAAAAAAAACAAAACAAAACAAAACAAAACAACAAAACAAATAGTTAATCCATGAGAAACGAATTGCTAGTGTAGGCTAATAAGCATACTTGAAGCTCTTCAATGCAGTACAGTCTGTGTAAATATTTTATTTCATTACCAAATGTAGGCCTATACAGACTTAACGACGAACTCGAAGATAAACCATTTGTGGGGGTTGGAGTTCACGTGATTTTATAGCTAGGAAGTGATACTATAGTTACTTACCCGTATGGCTTTATGGCCGTTAGTCCTGTGCTTGTAAATATTTGTTAGACGGCATAACATGCATACGCTTGAAAAAGAAACTCCCAACATGCATGACTGCATTCCGTTACTGCATGTTGGTTTTATGGAACGTTTGCCACAGTATTGAACACAGCCGAAACTATGCGTTTGCATCATGGCGAAGAAGTAACTTAGTGTGAACAATTCTTATACTTGATATTTGAAACAATTGTTTATGATTGATAACATCGGAAAGATTCCAACCTCGTGCACCTGTACCAAAGGCGAACTTTAAAGGTCTATACTGACACCTATGGACAATATTGTCCTAGCTCTAATAGGCATTACAAATCATGAAAATAGCTTCAATTCCCATGAAAATCCATCAAAGATGGACCATTTTACAAATCTTGTCTCAATTCTAGTTTTGTTAATGAATAAACATTAGATACTTATGCAAATTGTTGATGTGCAGGGAGTGACTGCCTAATTTTCTCTTATGGATCACATTATTTTCACAACCTTCGTTTCAGGGACTCTGAACACAGGGTTGTGGCCAAAGGCGATTGTTTATTGAAATAATTTAAGATCTTTTTAAATATAAGAATATCAAGTATTCAAATGATACATGGAGGTGTGTAATTAGGGGCTAAAATAAGAATTTTTGATGAGCGCAACACTCCACGTCATAGTTTGCACATATTTAACGAGTTTCTCAGATTTATCAACACTTCAAATGTGTATATCTTGGAAACGAAAAGAGCTTATCGAAAACCTACAACATATTTTGAATACGCGCAACAAATATACTGATCATTATGGGCAAATAGGCTAGGTGTCTTTAGAACTTTAAGCAAACGGGTGCAATGTTATTTTGAATCGATCATTGATGCACATTCACAGTTAGACACATCGAATTACTGTTTGTTGCATATTTTGGATACCTCCATGCTTTCGTCCATTGTCGTCTCTTGGGATTGTACACACCAGTGGCGGACTGGCCACACGCATTTGGGCAATGCCCGGTGGGCCGGTGGGCTGGGGAGCCTGGTAAAAATTACAGCCCATTTTCACAGTAGTTAATAAAAATACAGACGGGCTGTGTAGAAATATATTTTTAACTGTGGGAACCAGCTCATGAAATCACCATGTTAAATAGTCTTTTAGTTCGTAACAAAAGAAAGTGCTATTGGCACGCCCGTCCGTGCTAATGGATTTTATTTAGGTTTTCTTCCATTTTTTTTTTCAAGCATGTTGTCACATAATGCTTGAAAAACTAAATTAAATCCAGTCTAAAACATATATTTTTCTCTATTTTTGTTTACCTTTTTAACTTTTCTCAGTTTAAATAAATCAAGTGTTGCTTCTGGAAAATATATTTTTGGGTCTTTTTTAAAGGATTATTGTAACCTACAAAATTGAGAAATATAGCACCAGTTTGCAACTAGGCATTCCTTAACTTCAAAAAACCTCAATGGGGAGGGGGACACCCTCTCCCCTTAGACCCTTGCCCCAGGATGGCAATCAGTATGTAAGTAACATATCAATGAATAATGGGCCGGTCTAGGTGAAGAGCGCCCGGGGCCGGTTTTAAGACCCAGTCCGCCTCTGGTACACACAGACATACCCTGCATACATAAAAAGGTAGAAAGCATGAAAGTCAAATATAAATTGTGTTTTATTTTTCTTGATATGCTTTTTATAATGCTATCATTATAAAAATGATCATTTTAAAGCCAAATAACGATCATAACAAATACAAAAACTCCATCCGTAAATCATTAGATGTCACAATCGAGTATTTTGGTTACTTGCAGTGGACCGTGGCATCGCTGACCGATGCCACGGTACTTCTATAGTTTCTATAATAATGCAAATGCTGTTAAGTTAAAGTTAACTCTTAAGTCGATAGTCGTAAGTTTGTTCTGGTCTAGATTTTAAAAAATGTGGCTACACCAAGCGGAGACCAATAAAGCTGTAGTATAATTTCCAATTTAGACAAGGTACTTTGTACCTGCCATAAAACTTGGAATCATACTACAGGTGTGTTTGACCTCTAAACACGTCGATCCCGATAAAAGTATAAAAAAGGGTAAGCGATACATTCTATTAGGCTGATGCCTTCAGTCAATGACCTTTACTTGAGCTCTGTTGGCTCCTGTATGTTACTATCGACTTTAAGAACGAACCGATATAATACACTCAAAAGGGTTATGTAACAGGTTGATCAAAAAGAAGACAAAAACAATTAAAGCTTCAACACCTGAATAAAAAGTTTTTCTCTTTCTTCTTTTGAGTTATAATATAGAAGAGCAAAGATGTCAAAAGTGGAGAACTTCTTTTTTCTCTTAATATGCCCAGAAAGATAAATTTAAAAATGCAAATTCAAGCAAAGGCTCAATCACACAACCATGCAAAGGGAACATCTTCCATTGCATCCCATTCTTCAAACCCTCAGGATTGTTCCTGTAATTCAATGGAAGAGGGAAAAATAATAATTAGAAAGAAAACATATAATATTCACAAATAGAGTGGGTGCGGTGGGATCTGTTATATGTTTGTTCCCTTTACATAATTCCAATACTTATGGTAGGTACAAATTAAACTTTTCTAACCACTAGTCTGACACATCTTCCCAATGGCGAGACAGAAAGTCTGCCTCTACCTTCAATTTGCCTGATGTGTGCTCTCATGTGAGTGTCAGCCGATGCTTTTGACAAAACACCCAAATCTGCTGTGCAGCAAACTGAATGTCCCCGCTTTTTGTTCCACCATGTTTGTTTATAACTGAGTGTGGAGGTATTATCCGACTTGTATTGGAATCTTTAGGTTGAATACTGCTTTTGAGAAACACTGGGAGACCCAGGAACACTGCTTGTAACTCTAGTGCATTTATATGCCAATGTTTTTCTTCTTGGGACCAAAGGCCCCTGTTTGTTGCATACCAAAAACGGCTCTCAACCTGACTTTGACGAGTCTGTTTGAGTCATCATATCTGGTTATAGTTTGGATTGAAGCACCATTTTGGGTATGGCTTTCTTCTATCCACCATTTCAACTCTTAATGGGCCTTTGTTATAAGGTAAGCTGAAGCCTTGAAACCTAGAGGCTTGTGAATTGCTATACATTCGATGCCCTTTGGAGATATCTCACATGAGCTCACATTGCCTGCTACCATTTCCAATAGAGTGTTTGCTAATTGTCAGGCTTTTGATAGCTTGCAGTTGAAAAGATTCTGACAACTTTTCTTGATACCCTTCTAGTTGATCTGTGGAAGGGAATTGAAAAATGTTAATGGAATCTTTTCCTACACCCAGGAATACTGTATTTCTGCTTGTGGTGAAGACAGACTTATTTAGGTTTACCATGAACGCTAGGCTCGCCAACAGGAAGTTCATTTCCTCCCTTAACCTTACATGTGACCGATATAGAAACAGGAACATTGTCTAGGTAGACAAAGAGGCTTACTCCTTGCAGTCGCCAATGGCCTGCCATGAGCTTCCTATTGTAACTTTGTGAAAAGAAACGGGGATACCAAAGGGCAGGGTGTAGTACTGGAAGTTTTCCACCTTCCAAAAGAAACCGAACGAAGGCTCTGTCCTCTTCAGCAAATGGAATCTTGGGAACCACAAACAGTGTGCTTAGAAATGATCTGTGTGAGTTCGTTTGGGGAACCAACTCTACTGCCTTCTTTAGGATGAGAGCTTGAATCTCTGCAAATCGACATTGGCTTGCTCTTGACTGACTATAACATTGGGATATTAAATGTTCGTAAGGTGGTTAACAACCTGGAGAACCCAAGTATCGCTTGTAAGTTTAAAACAAAAGTTGTCTCTAAACGACACTAAAAAGAACTTACCACTAGACCCTGCTGTCTTTGTTCTGGTTCATAAAGCTTCTGCTGCTGCTTTGGACGACGCCCCTTCAGCGGAAGCTGGAAGTTTTCGGAGCGGTTGCCCAAACAAATGATTCGGCCAGAATTTCTTTGTCTGCCAGCACCAAAGTTGCACTCCTAGTTGCCCGCAAGCTTCCTTTTAACCTTTCTTCATGTTTTACGTTGATGATAATGTAAAGATAGATTTTAACTCTGAAGCAATATTTGACGCACCTAACAATGACCTAGCATCCTGTGTTCTTTTCATGAATAGCTCATTCAGATCCTCACTCAAGAGACCAGTGGCAGTTGTAGCACCCTTGGCAGCCAATTAAATGAATCTCTGTCGCCCAAATTTTTCATAATAGCCTCCCTACGCACCCTATTTAGAATGGCAACAACATGACCAGACAATAACAGTCATTGACAGGTGATGTGTTTGGATAGCTCATTGGGCAAAGGCCATTTTTTTCAAATGGTTAAGTATGAAGGTGAGAGGGCCTGCTAGGTCAAATAAATTTCCACAGACGCCAAGATGGACATTGTAGACTGTGAGTAGATGTAACCCTAAGCAGCGTTATTTCTCCCAGGAGAAACTAGCATTGCGGAAGTCGAGACCCCATCCTCATTAGAAAGGCATATCGTCTGCTCAACCGAGCCAGCATTTATGTCACAATTTTCCCGTGCAGAGGACCCGGGAAAATGACCTGGTACGCTGTCTTGCTCCTAGGAGCCAAGGTTAGACATACTCATAGATACGAGTGTGGAAAAAACTCGAAAAATACCTCACCTGTTACATAACACTTCATGAGTGTATTCCATCGGCTCGTTCTTAAAGTTGATAGTAACAGACAGGATCCAGCAGAGGTCAAGTAGAGATCATTGAATGAAGGCATCAGAATAGAAGAAGGTATCGCTTAGCCTTTTTATTCTTAGAAATTTTAGATCTGGATCGACGTGTTAAGAGGTCAAACACACCTGCTATATAAAATGGAGTGCCCTTTAGTATATTTCAGTTGCAAGTTGAAAGTATTAACCTTATTTTAACGAATATAACTGTTTTGTCTTACATTCTGTAGCGTCTGGACAAGTTCCTTCTGATTGCCTAAAGTGCATCTGTTTTGTAGAGTCCACTTGCACTATACCTTCCCCATTGTGTCATATGGATGTAGGATCACTGTCATGTGGTCCTTACCAAATCAAACTAGGCTACTGGCAGGATGCTAGGCTGAAGGGAGGTAGTCTGGATGGAGGTACGTATCGAAACCCTTCTGCACATGTTCAATTGCCTTACATGTTTGTATGATAGGATATGCATGGTCGTAACTGTGGCCGGTTGTATCAAATGTTGTTTATCGTATGGTCGCTCATGATCTAGTCATGTATGTGACGCGTGATCACGACAATTTCACATTTAATATAACGATACATGTCGTAATGATATTTGATATTGTTGACAATGATTCGGGTTTCATAATTTACTATCATGCTTGTCATATATGTCGCCACCAATTTGTTTGGATATACTAATAATACCTGTGGTTTTGGCCACCAAACTTGTGATGTTATAGATCATGGTAATAATCATGAAATATAGGGCAAAATAGGGCCTATTAACATCATGCCTGTGACGCGTGATCAAAAGGATGATATTGATAATACTTGTGGATGTGAAGTTGATCTTTGCCGTAAACCATCATTGTTGCCAATGATCATGATTGGTTGACTGTAAACTTGCTGCTTCATAACTGGTTAACAAATGCATTTGATGCTGTTATTCGTTATCGTGGAAATGATTTCCATTACATCACTCGTTGATCATGCTTATGACGCGTGATCTTCACAATAATCGTGATATATAGTGAATGGCGATGTTGGTCGTTGACTCCGTGCGAAATGATGATTATTTTCACATCATAATATTTACGATTTGCCACGATATCAATGATATGACTTAATGTAGGTTGTAGAGCTAGGGAAGAGGATGATTTATTACATTCATTTTCATGAATAAGCATGCAACAATATTGATATAAAGTAGCACACGGTCGGAGCAATGGTATAGTAACTGTTAGTAAATCACAAAAGCACGCAACTCACTCAATTCAACAATACATGTAGTACATATACAAGCTGTAGTGTGTACTTTTAAGTCCGAGTCATCTGCGAATACTTGAAACGCTTATAACCTCCGGCTGTTCTTTCGGGTATCTCACCCCCACCCACCCCTCCTTCTGTAACTATACCAACAAGTTGGCTTACTTGTGCTTCAGATAAGTATCCAACAATTACACCGGGCGATATATGTCTGTATGTTGTTTTAATAATGAATAGTTTACTTAAATATTAACAAATTGTACAATAAACAATTCTAAGTTGCTATTTCCATCCACAGATTGGCAGAAATGTTCAGCAACCTTTGACTGCAGTGAACGGGCTGTACAGGGTTATATGGCACGGTACGCAACCTATGCCCGTCTAGAGCATAATCCTACCTGTGAGGATTTTGCGCGGATACACAACGGCGGACCAAATGGGTTCAAGAATCCAGCAACTGAAAAATATTGGTTGAGAGTGAAGAAATGTCTTGACATGAGCAACAACTGAACAAACCTCAACTTAATAAAAAGAAAAAACATAATTAGAAACTAAACACAAATCGAGAAAGTAGCATATGTTATGATGTTGCCATTAGTAACAAGACACATTAGGTGTTATATATCTTTTAGACAATGTACCTTTGAATGATTTAAGATTTTTAAAGGGGCGGAGTTGTCTCGTAAGCTGCATGGTTTAGATATTTCCTGAGACGCACAATACTTATCTCTGACGTCAAGATTCGTGATGTCACTCAGCAATTTTTGACGAACATCTGCGACAGTATAAGTGAACGATCATTAAACATAGTTGTAGACGAAAGTTACGCCTAGTACAAAATAAATAGTAAAACTCGGGGGGAAACTTCACTTTGGACATGCGCCTAGCCCCTTTCCCACGTGCCGACACTACCAACAAAACTTGCAGGCTGATTATCACAAATTAAAGGATTAACCTATACTATGATGGATAGTACAGTTTGCGTGATAGGCTACTGACCCTGTTATCTTAAATACCAACTTAGGTTTAAGCCTCACAGATTGGCGCCTCAGTGTTGGCTAACAAAAACATCCCATTTGTGGGGTACAACTTATGAAGCATGCCAAAAAAACGTGAAAATGTCTCGAACAATAATAAATCAAGCAACCATAGGCAAAATAAGAGTGACCTATATATAGTAGCGTTCGAAATGATAGGCCTATGTGCATATGACTAATCTATTAAGTGCATTGTGGGTACGTTACCATAACCAGTGATTCTCTATTAAGACACAGGACAAATTTCCACCTCATGCTCTTCTCCAACTTTCAGTTACCAAAATCAAAGCAATTGTTGCAATAACACAATTGTGGATCAGTAATGTCTACACATTCGTCATGAGCCCATTCCTTGCGGCGTTCACACATGAACCAATCTTCGTCATGGGATTCTCCAAATACGAGACATAATTTAGTCACCGTTTTTCAACAGCTGTTGATTTCTATAGAAGAATCATTATCATTTTCCATTTTTAGGATTCTAACTGCCACTTGTTTGTTTTGATGACTTTCTATTGTACCTAGTTAATGTCTGTTTAGTGGTTTCTTCGCATTTGACTCAAAGTTCTGCAAAAGTCTTTTGTGTGGAGAACTTGTCAGAATTGTTCCTTTTGATGATTTCTTGCCTTTTTGTACCAAATTGCTGGGTGCGCCCCTGGAGAGTATCACATGCATGGAATCAGTCCACTCTTACTAACTGTTCATAGTTATCTGACATACGTAAATAAACTGACCAGGTGTATGTCACAAACAAGCCAATAACATGTATCGACTTGCTGTAAGCATTCAATGTCGGCTGGTGAAGAATCGTTGTGTTACTTGATATTCACACATGTGTTCTGTTGTAATTCTGTGTATGGTTGCTGTATAGCTGATATATATGTATAGCTGTGTAGCATATATATGCTTTATGCTGTAGAACTTATATATGTACAGCTGTATAGCTGTATAGCTGACATGACGAGCTCAAAGAACAAAGATACTCCAGCTAGCTTCTGTTTCTGTTAAGTCTTTTCTGTTCATTTACTCCGGTTTTGGTTTCTAACTTTCTATTTCAACTCTTCTCGCATATTCTGTACTTGTTGCTTTTAGTTCTTTCAATAATAACTTTTAAGGAAACCATCTCCTGCTTGAGTTCTTTCTTCATATCCCTTGTTGTCATAAGAAGAATGATGTCAATGACTCTGTAATTCTTTCTATTGATTGATGACTCGTCTTTATTGATGAGTCTAGAAGGGCTATTGATATAAAGTATATATTGATCATATTGATTATATATTGATTATATATTGATTATATATTGATTATATATTCATTGTATATTGATAATGATGGATGCAGCAGCCGTAGATTTAGGGATTGAGGTAAGAATGGGGGTAGACTGACCACTTCTAGGAATGGCCGTAGAACCTCCCGTGGGCCGTACAGGCCATATGGTAGGCCATACGGGAAATAATTGCTGATTTAAGGTCCGTGCGGATTAATATTATTACCGGTATTAATTCTATTTAATACCGGCATTAATTCTCAGTCAACCAGCTTCATATGCAGCTTCAAATGCCAGTATTAAATAGAATCAATACCGTCATTAAGTATAATTCATACCGGCATGAAATATAATTAATACCGGCATGAAATAGACCATCTTTGCTTAGTTGGAACTGCAACTTAAGTTGCGCTATAGTGTAATACGCACTGTTATTGAAAACAGTAGTAAATAAGCAATTATTTCCCGTATTGCCTACCATATCCGTAACTGATATACCAGGGCAATGTGCTAGATGACGTGTAGCTGGTGTAGGCCAGACATGCACATCTGCCACAATAACTATTTTATTTATTTTATTTAAACTTAATTGAATTGTGGGGTGATTCGGTAAGCCAGAGCTATATATCTTCCCCGAGGCCCTCGGTTACAAAGAAGAAAAAAAAAGCACATACGGCTATCAGTTGTGTAAACGAACTGAGCGGGAGTGGTGATGGGTACTTGGGAGGACCTGGGTTCTGTCAATGTGGACACGTTCCCAATTGGCTCAGGAACTGAAGCGGTAGCTCGTTGAATATCAGTAACCCACTTGCCCAAAAATGACATTAGTGGGCAATACAAAAGTATTGGACGAAAAATTTCAAAATTCACTTAAAGGCTCAGTTAAACCTGCAGATCGCGGTTGACGTTAATCCGTAATTGACGGGGATTCTCAAACTAATACCAGCCAATTGCGTCTCAAGTTAAGTATTATCATATCATTATGCTTTATGTTATCTCTACGAGCCCGTTTGGTTTGTATTACTGGCAACTGCCACAGTGCCACGGATTTGACTAGGCAACCCAGAATGAGCATCTAGTTTGAGTGAGTTATTACCTGTACATGAATCATTTCTACCCAACGAATCAATATTAGGCTAATCATATGCAGTATTTTGAACATTTTAATCTAAATTTATATTGCTAAAATCTCGGCCGATTGAATAACTTTTGAAAGCTCTGAAGCCTCTAAAGTTCAACATATCGTATAGCTTCCAAGGGCTTCGCCCCTGGACCTCTCGCCTATGGCGGCCCCTGGACCCCACGCAGATAGCGCAAAGCGTATTCGTTGACAGGTCAATAAATTGAATCCGCTTCACCGAGTCCCTAAGAACAAATCCTGGCTACGCGGTTGACTTCCCTACAATATACCAAGTTCATATTTTTATTTGCACTATGTCTTCAACAATTTAGCTGATGGAACTCAGGAATAAACTGTTCAATTTGGGTAAAGAAACATTCCTAACGGTACCGTTACCATGGTTTCAAGTGTTCGGGCATACTGCAAAAGTACCTAAAATGACCAAACTTGTAGCGCGCAAAACTTGCCTCCCCCCACCCATTGAAACTCTTTGTCCTCCTTCCCCTCAGCCCGCATATGAAACATCTGGTTACTCTACCTGTTCACAAACGAGAAATTAGAATGGCGGTAATTCGCCAAATTACTAATGGTATGAATGTATAGCACAACGAGCTTTCTCAAAGGGATGGCGCTGTCTATGAATACGTGATCGATTAGTGAGTTTTTGGAGATCCCAGTATCAAATCCTCTGCAGTAACTTTTAAGTCCACTAAGTATAGTAGTATCCGCAGATAAAATGTAACGAGGACTAGCTAAATTACGAACCGGATAAAATGCAGATATGAAGAGATATATTATCACGAAGTATAGCTAGCTACATCTTAAGATACAATGTCTGCCGCTGTTTAGCCTAGGCTGAGTAGTTCAACACACTAGTATGATTAGGCTGGTGTTGATATTCCTCGCTTCAGTGGCGGAGCGTCCATATAGTCAGGGGGGTGAATGCCCCCCCCCCCCTGACGGACTCAAATGTACTGCTGGCGCCCTTTTTCAGCTTTTTACGACATTTTACTTATTCGCGATTATTGACTTTTTTCTTGCGCTCCTCATCTAAATATTGACATTTGTCACATTTTCTTGCTGTAATTTTCTGACAAAATGCTCTAACGACTATTTATTCTTCTTTTATCTGCATACTAGCAAGGCCCATTTCATTTCAGCAAGGTTCATTTCCGGCGATCTAGGGAGTATCTTGACTCAAAAAAATTATGTACGCTCCGCGCCAACCTGTGGTGGCGCTCCGCTTAGATAGTGTCCAGAGCCGTATATAGAGAGAGTTTGGCCAATTGGCGATTTGTGACGTCACACGCAAACCATGGGCATCAAAATAGGTCCAGTTGTCGTTACCAGTTGCGCGAAACACGAAAAACACCACACACAATATATAGCAGCTTTGCACACTGTGCTCGTTGCGAACAAACGAAGCGACTCAGAATGTCAGATTTTGACAGGCATACGAGGAACAAAATGGATATCAGGTAATGAATTAGAGTATGCGTTAGTTAGTGACATTAACGTTTATCTTCACACCTGAAATGCATAGAAAACTAGCTGAAAACCTGTCATTACACTTGTTTTATTTTACGCCTCATACTACTAGTCCTACTTTAGTCATACAAACGAAAAGCACACATCACAGTCCTGGCTAGGCTAGATTACAGACGCACAACTATAGCATCAGGCCTACATTAATAGATCCTTCAATTAAATAAAGTAGGCCTACACATAAAATGACAATTTATGCTTCACTGATCTTTTCAGGTTTGCCAAAAAGTAGTTGTACCAGAGGTCATTGTATTAAACTCCAGAAGTTACATAGTAGGATTAATATTCGGCATAACTTTTTCTCTTCAGTCTAATACAACTTATACAAGGGTTGTGAATGGATGGAATGGTTTGCCTGAGAAGGTTGAATTGCAAGTAGTGTGAATGGGTTTAAGAATACTTTGGATGAGTACATTAAGCATTGTAATTGGGTATGACATTTGATGTCCTCGGTTTTATTCCTCTCATATAGCCTTAGGGTCCTTAATGGGGACTTGAATGTCTCTCCTGGTCTTTTTTTTCTACTAAACTAAACTATATACTTGAGTGTAGGAGTTAGCAATAGTTGGGAGTCTGTGGGCAAACCTAAGACTGATATTGTGGTGTTAATTTCTCAGGAATGTAGTACTAGGCTATAGTAGGTGAAACAGATTGAATGGGTCTGTCGAGAAAAAAAAACCCTGCAACAACTGAATACTGGTGTATGTTGTAGCTTATGTATTTTCCATTAACATATATACTATACGGTCATGTCCTTAATAAGGTTTCATGGATCACACTGACATAGTGTGCCTTCTTGTCAGTGTTGTCAACTGAGCACAGGGCTGATGACATCATTCAGTTTGTTATTATGCAGACAGCAAATGGCCATAATGATAATTATTAATTGTTACTTATTCTTCATACTGCCCTTACTGGCCTTACCTGAACAGTGATGTATAAAAAATGCAAGAAGTCGTTAAGCTTTTCATTTAAGAATCGTTTCAGCCTGTCCTATTTCAAACATATGATTGGCAGGTTTCCACGTTACATAGCTTATCAAAATGGAGCTGTTTTGTAAAGCAAGAAAATCACACATATGCATGCATACAAACACACTCATATATAACAATTTCTGAATATCTTTTCAGCTGCCCAAAGGTACTGGAATGCAAGCTCTGTTGGGTGAATTAAAAAACCCTCATTGTACTCTTTTATCATGGTCAGCGTAGCTGGAACCAGCAATGATGGTGATGTGGATTTGACAGTACCTAGACAAGAATTCAATAGCTGCTTTGTGTTGAAGTGGGTTCAACTTGCTCAAGGCCATGACAGGATGACGACTAGACATTAGGATGAATTATCTGTTGCAGAGCTCTATAAACCAGGCAGTTGTTAAAACATCCATTGGGTGACCCTCACAGTCTACCAGGCACTGCATCGCAGAAGCAAAATGAAGTGTGTGTGATACCTTCATCTTATGAGAGTGGAATGGTATCAGTGTGGCCTCTGTCAATTTGGCTTCAAGTTTTTATTTTCTTGAAAGCTGAGAAGATCTTTCAGTGGTTTCACACTGACCTCTGTACTTGACAATTCATGTGTATTTGCCAGCTCAGGAGGAAGCCAGATTTTAATTACATTAACCAATGCTGACTTTTTTTTGGACATGTGGTACATCTGCAAGGAGGTGAAGGAAGCAGTTGGAGTTGCATGGATGTGGAATCTTGTTGATAGTCTGGCAGTCTTATCCACAGATTATCCCAAAGCTTCTCCACATTGCCACATTCAGAACTTATTACATTGATAAACTTGAAAATTGCAGGAATCTAACGAAGCACCCATCAAGGGAATTTGTTTGTATATATAATTATTGAAAGCTGTGACCTTCTAATGTGACAGACTAATGTGAAATAAAGGGCAGTAGATTACCTTGTAAATGAACCTTGTTATTGTTTGATTGTATCTAATGTTTGCAAAATTTTAAGTTGCATGCTACCAATTGAAACATAATTCTTTCTCTATTAATGGGATATAAATACTTCTCCTTAAAGGGTGTGGAGACTCCCGCACAAAGAAACGTCTCATGCCGGTTATCTGACCTAGTTTCAAATGCGGTGTAACAGTTCTAGTGTTAGACACCACCATTGATCCCAGAAAATACACATACAGCTTGCTACCATCTGTAAATAGACATTAGTGTACAGTCAATACAAACATCACAGTCAATACCCACAACACAGTGCACATAGCAGCGTGGACATCTCAGGTCTAGATAAAAGATAACAAGGTATCAGGTTTCATTACTGTCTGCATTTTGTAGCGACACAAAAAAACTTCACTTGCAAGCAACGGAAAGTAAACTTTTTCAGAGCGCGGCATGCGGTCTAGGGCAAGTCTTCAATACCTTTAAATATACTGCATCGGTTGTTGTCACTTGATCATTTGCTTGTGTGTGAGCTAAACAGCTTAAATAATATGTAAAAAAATAATACAAACTTTCAAATTGCCAGATATCTACTTGCTCAAAATCATTATCCAATCATGATTTGTTGCTATCCTTGAGTCCATTATTCAGATGATGAGGCAGATTCCCTTCAACTCTCCATGATGAAGGTAAAACCTTATATCTTAACCAACTGCCATTGAGTGTCCATTTGAAAGTTTCAAACACACAAGTGCATTGATTAAAACAAAGACTTTATTGCTGTGGTTGCAGGAACTGGATTTCAGTCTAGTAGTCACTCACCAGGTTTGTCATTATCACAGTCTGCTAACTGTGGCTTTTTATGTTAGGAGTTTTTCTTCAGAGCACGTCACCTTTGATTTGTAAAAAAAGTCCTGAAATTCAGGGAGTTAAAATTTACTGTCTAAAGATAATTTAAAAAGATTTTTTTAACTTCAATCATCAATGTGGGTGTCAATTAAGGGAATAAGGAGGTACTGATGCAACTTTGATAAATGATAGTTGACTGCATCCAAATTAAACCAAGGCCTAGGCTATACTTTTGAAGAAGAAAAAATTAGGCTGAATTCATGTTAGCCTAAAAAGGCTAGGCCAATGCTGACAATTAACACAAACCAAGATCATTTAACCATTTGGGCACTTGTTTATGGCATACTAAAAAGGGTCTATATAATTAGGCCTGTATGTGTACACAACCCACAAGTTGCCAATGAGTATAGACCTAGCCTAACTAGTTTAGGCCTAGGCTACTTTGTTTTCCTTAGACCTAGTTTAATTGGGCCGTATACAGTGCCATATTATGTAATGTGCTATAACAGTTGTAGTAATAGAAGGAATGGTCCAGGTCTAACTAAGCCCAGGCTTAACTTATGCTTCGGGCTTAACTAAGGATTAGGGCTTTACGTGATGCCTAGAGGCTAGCCCACCCTTTTACATTAAACTAAAAGTGATACTTTTTTAAGCTAGGCATACAATAACTAGGAATTAGGATAACTATATGTGCGACTGAAACTGCCATGCCTATGATTAGGAGAGCTGGCATAATGAAATCGAATTTGTGGATCGTAAAACGAGAGAGAATAGCCATGCATGTAATTACAGAAACCAGTCTGAACGTAAAATTCTCGCATTGCTTGTACATTACTCGTATTACACTAGGGCCTATGGCTAGTATGGGCCTAGGCTACACAGACTTTTTTTCATTAGATCTCCATCTTGTTCTTTCTACTTCCAAAAAATTCCTCTTCTTTTATGGTCAGTCGGATAATCAAACAACAATATCCATGTTCTGACCGATTGCAGCATCCCCAGCACCATTTCTTTCATAATTTCGTACTTTTTTCGTTTACACAAACGATAGTCTATACACTGTGAGTATGCGTGTCGTCTGCTATAAAGTTTTCAAGTGGACCTATTTTACCACCCTGTGTGGGCGTTTTCCCTCTCGACCAATCCAAATCGGTTACATGGTTGGCCAAACTCTCTCTATATACGGCTCTGATAGTGTCAAAAGCGCCCCTACAGACAATTCTCGCCAATCTGACCAATAACCCTAACTCCGCCACTTCCTCGCTTGAAGGTACGAAGTTGAGGATCCAAACTAAAGTTAGACTGAATGAGTCCGGTTATACTTGATATGTGGAATAAAACGATGATGTCCCCCCAATTATCGACGATGAATGGACACACAATATACAAAGATGAAACCTATAGTGTGGATACTAAGATAAATTATAGATATTGCTAGCAAAAATTGATGGTGCCATGTATGGCCAACTCGTCAGCTATCCAGAGCTGGGGTGGGCAACGTACAACACATGCGGCCTGCCAGTGGTTTTTGTGCGGCCCGTGAGATGTCTCAAGAAAAAAATAGAAATCAATCTATTTTACATCACAAGAAATGAGCTAGCTGCTTAGAATTTATCGGCACTAATGATGCTGTCAGGTAGGCCTATTATCCCCATAAATTATCAACTGTACTGTATTGACATTGTGCTTTGGTTGATTATACAGATTAAGTACACACACCTATTGCCTGAAAGTCCTCGGAATCAGGTCGTTGGTTAGGTGCGGCCCAGTCAATTTTCCACTCCTAATATCTGGCCCATTCATTCAAAAAGGTTGCCCACCCCTGGTCTAGAGTTAGAGACCACTGTTAGTCAATGGGGCTTTTAATTGGCATATGCTACCGTGAACATGACAACCAGAGCGGCTGATACGGACAGAGATACTTGTTGCATCAAAGATAGGTTTCTGAGGCTGCTGCGGCGTAGAGGCTGATGAGGCGTAGAGGCTGATGAGGCGTAGAGGCTGATGAGGTGAAGAGGAAGGTTTGGTGTTTGTAGTTTTAATATTTGTAGACTCCTGCTAGTGTAACCATCTAATAAGTAAGTCCTTCTAATTGGTTGACTGGTCATAAATGTAACACATGTTGAGAAATTATAACAAACACCATGCAGTCTTAAGCTTTCCACTGGGAGAATTTTTCCATTAAAAGACAGGAAAGCTAATTCGTGGAAGCGGCTTAAAGGATATGACTTAATGATATGACGTATGACTTAATGATATGACGTAACATGTAAGTCTGAGAAGAAGGATCGAATGGAGGTAGAGGATGGTTATTAAATCCCTTCTTGGTCAAAACTCGGTCTCGGTCGTTCCCCACCTATCAACCCCAAACCAAAACCTACCCCACCCCAAGGGCGGCGGAACGGGGGGGGGGGCACAGGGGGCACGTGCCCCCCCCACTTTTCCTCAGGTTAAAAATGTGCCCTTTTTCTACATAAAAATTGAGGTGTCTCAAGTAAGCAGCCAGGGAACCAGAATGAACACTCGGGAAGGGCCGTTTCCGGCCATCTGAGGGGTTTGTAAAACCACAAATTTTCTTGTACGCTCCGCGCCAACCGATGGTGGCGCTCCGCTCAGATAGTCGTGCCATACAACTTTGCAAATCCTGTCTACGCCCCTGACTTTTAATGAATTTCTGTGGGTCAAACTCAAAGCTATTTCGAATGGAAAAAAATTGTTAAGATATTAACAAGAATAAACTCTAATTCGGAAGATTCCTACTTTAGCAACTAGCATGATTTCACCTCATTTTGTCTCAAAAGAAAACTTGTTCCTTATTTCCCATTTTGCACATTGGATATTGCAGTGCTAGTATGCATATTTACCTTGAAAGGGGGGGGGGGGCGTTGATGGAGTGATGTGTATACGCAAATGAGAGTTATAAAGGGTACTAAATATAAGGCTGCATCAGTCCAATCGAATTTCTGCAAAGTGCCCTTTGATGTCGGTGCCCCCCCCCCCCCCCAGATTAAAAGTGCTTCCACCGCCCTTGCCACCCCCTCACCGATTCAATTCAATTACTAAAGAAAGACAAAACAAAGTGGGGTAACTGCCAATGTTTGGAATTTGGAAATATAACCTACAGTTGCTAACTAAGTTGCTGAGATAGGAAAACAGTGTGTATCTAATCTCTCAAATTACCCAAGTGCCACATCCTCTTTCATGGCTCCTGCATCATATAAATCATAAATGTTGTTTCAAGTATACATATCTCGTTTATCACTGATGAGCAGGACTGCAGGAGGCATGCGAAATTAATATTTACAATTCCAAACTCCCCGTTACAGATCAGATGCCCAATCAGAAGAATATTGCTGCTACCAATCCTCAAGTAACATAGTAATCTATAGGTTTCGTGACCCATTAAGCTATTGCAGACTTAAACTCTATTTCGTACAGCAGCTGACGTGA
Organism: Apostichopus japonicus; assembly: GCF_037975245.1. NCBI lineage: Eukaryota > Metazoa > Echinodermata > Holothuroidea > Aspidochirotida > Stichopodidae > Apostichopus > Apostichopus japonicus. The sequence continues at coordinate 12,582,591 of NC_092569.1, read as the reverse complement.
AGCATAAACTACAGACTGGTATTCACACATTATGTAATCTTCGAATCATGTTCCCGATAAATGAATGTTCTGTAAGCCTTCTGCTTCCAGACACGTTTACAAACGATTGCAAAGAACTGTTACACCGAAATAACTACATATCATAAAGAATGTGATACAAATCCCCTGCAGCATCACACAACCCGACTGATCTCGGTCTACTCAAGTAGGAAACACACACTAGGACCAAAGAGATTACACCCCCCCCCCCCACCGCTTCCCAACCTCTCCCCGTAGAACTACTGCAGGTGGTACAAAGGAAAACGATTAAAGATAAACACACCAGAAAACTTCTGTTAAACTTGTTAAACTTCTGTCCCAAAAGGAGGAAATAGGTTGTGAATTGGATTTTTTTGTGATGTGTTTATCTTTAATATGTGATAGTACTGTTTGTTGCTTTACATTAATAGCATTAATAGTTCCAGTGGTGGAAACCAATATACCCAGTTTTAACCTTTGTTTTATGCCTACATCTTTCTTTTTAAAATGAATACAAGTAGACTTACGATATTGGACATTATTTTTTTCTCAATTTGAAATATGAAAGTTAATCGATTACGTGCAGGAGAAAGACGAAAACATTTCGTATATTGAAACAATTGAAATAATTGAGACAAAAGGACCAGAGAAAGGGGAATAACACATCTATTCTGAAAAGGATCATATATCGATGAGAAAACTATACCATGGACGTAAGATTATCGATTGAAATGTTCCAATTTAAGTCGATGAAATTAATAACAAGTCATTGAACGGATACGAAGTTGAGATGATCGTCTCGGCTTATCATATACTACATACTTTAGTGCCTTGCGGTTGAATCGTTTCTCTAAACACGTTACACAATAAGATAAACATGAGTTGCAGATGTTCTCCGTTTACTTATATATTGATGCTACACAGTGCTGAATATGCATTAGGTATATGTTAAATATGATTTGTCGTCAAAGATATTATTTTGGTTTTCAGAATGGCTTCCTCGGGGTTGATAGAAGACATCATTCTGATTTCGAAAATTTGCTTACCGTAAAATATGCACAGGTGTTATGTTTTCAGAAATTTGTCGATGAAAACTAGACTATACCAGCTTTGGTATACTACTTTGCCCTCATTTGTTGATAATATTGGCGGCGGCGGGTCCAATGCTCATTCCCAGCGGGTTTTATTTATTTATTTACTCTCTGTGACACCTACCTGATTACATTATGTTATTATTCAAATAACTGAAATTGATCGTCAATATTTGTAGTGCAAACTGTGTCACAAAAGTCGTTAACATATATATATAGAGAGAGAGAGAGAGAGAGGTAAAGGTGTATAGGTCATTCTAATCGTTCGTTGAAAGATGAAAAGCAATATTTGCTGAGACATGCAGAGTTAATCAAAAGATGTTTGGTCATAACGTACTCGATGTGCATGAACACATGATCGATCCAGGCCAAAAAAAAAATCGATTCACCTTAGGAAAGAATAATCTTCCCTTTCGCCATGAAGAGCGATCGAAAACTCATAAAATTGATACCGAGATGTGCAAAATTTCTAATCAAGGTACCGCCTAATATTATAGCTTGAATAATAATATCAGCACATTGAATATACTGAAATTTATTAAGAAGAGCGAGTTGTTTAAAAACTGAAATTAAAGCAAAGAAAATCGATTTTACCATATTATTGAAGATATTATGATTTTATTGCAAATGATCACGTCTTTGCCTTCGAATGGACATTGTTTGTGATTTTCAGCTGTTCGCTCATCTACAGATGATTGTGCTTTTTTTATACTCATTGAATATTGCTTGTTCCATAATATATACATTTGTGTTTATAGCTGTATATTTACGAGCAGGATATAGATACAGTCTCGAGGACAAGTTTCAATTTACAAGGTTATGAATACTGAGAAAAGAAAGGGCCTCTTTTAATTTCATGTATACAATGTGAAATGATGACCGCCGACGGACGGATGTATGCTCGAATGAATAAAAAATCGTCAGTATTGGCCCTCGAAAGGTGGTCATAATTTCAAAGGTCAAACAGCGTCCGACTGATTAATGGAAGGCCATCCTGTGACAGGACTCGTATTGAAATAATTATTCCCTGATTGAACTTCCCTCTCCTCCGACTTTTGACGGAGGTGGGATGCGTGGACACTCCCTACTTAACCTAAAGGAAGGTCATCCTGTGACAGGACTCGTAATGATCTAATTCTTCCCTGATTGAACGTCCTTCTCCTCCGACTTTTGACGGAGGTGGGATGCATGGACACTCCCTACTTCACTCATGCGCACGTCATTAAATGTCCTATACGTTTAATACTGGTCATAATTTCAAAGGTCAAACATCATCCGACTGATTAAGGTAGGGGACTTTAACCTAATGAAGGTCATCCTGTGACAGCACTCGTAAGGATCTAATTCTTTCCTGATTGAACGTCCTTCTCCTCCGACTTTTGACGGAGGTGGGATGCATGGACACTCCCTACTTCACTCATGCGCACGTCATTAAATGTCCTATACGTTTAATACTGGTCATAATTTCAAAGTTCAAACATCATCCGACTGATTAAGGTAGGAGACTTTAACCTAATGGAAGGTCATCCTGTGACAGCACTCGTAAGGATGTAATTCTTTCCTGATTGAACGTCCTTCTCCTCCGACTTTTGACGGAGGTGGGATGCATGGACACTCCCTACTTCACTCATGCGCACGTCATTAAATGTCCTTTACGTTTAATACTGGTCATAAATTCAAAGTTCAAACATCATCCGACTGATTAAGGTAGGATACTTTAACCTAATTGAAGGCCATCCTGTGATAGGACTCGTAATGATCTAATTCTTCCCTGATTGAACGTCCCTCTCCTCCGACTTTTGACGGAGGTGGGATGCATGGACACTCCCTACTTCACTCTTGCGCACGCCATTAAATGTCCTTAGGTTTTTGTAACCCTAGTTACATTTCCATTTTGGGGGTAATTTTTCCAGTATTAAGGTTGATAAGGTGCATGAATAGTATTCTGAAGATTAGCATCCAATTTTAATAATTTTAAATTGGCCGTTTAAAGGTGATTTATTTGACCACATGAGATGTTTAGTAGCTCTGTTTCTTATTGATGATGTCACACTTAGACGTCAGTTAAAGATTAATTGGTGCTTTCCATTGTTCAGTTGGCTAAGATGTTCCAATACCCTTCACAGTTTGTCACTTAAAGTTACATTCTGGTGGTTGGAGTCGATTGCTAACAAAACCTGCCGATATATTTTGCATATGTAGGTCAAAATGTTTAGATTATTATCTAAACATCTCAGAAAATGCAAAAACAAATAGATCTGCATATGCCTGTAAATGTGCAGTATTGTATTGCGCGAGAAGTTCTTGCAGTATTTGGAAGAACTTTGCACATACGCAGTATTGTAGTGCGTGTGAAGTGCTTGCAGTATCAGTGAGAACTTTGCACATACGCAGTATTGTAGTGCGTGTGAAGTGCTTGCAGTATCAGGAAGAACTTTGCACATACGCAGTATTGTAGTGCGTGTGAAGTGCTTGCAGTATCAGTGAGAACTTTGCAAATTCGCAGTATTGTAGTGCGCGTGAAGTGCTTGCAGTATCAGGAAGAACTTTGCACATACGCAGTATTGTAGTGCATGTGAAGTGCATGCAGTATTAGAAAGAACTTTGCAAATACGCAGTATCGTAGTGCGCGTGGAGTGCTTGCAATATTAAGGGAAGAACTTTGCAAAGATCCCCATCTATACACCGACCGTAAGACCAACGTAAGACCGTGAGACCTGGTGGGCCCATATGAACCACTCCTGTCAACAGTCAAACGCCCGAAATTGGCGTGGTTTTGCCACGTCACAAGGCATGACAGCATCTCCAATGTAATACTCCAGGGCATTGTAGAGGGCGGTCGCAGACGAGGACGTCAGAGGAGAAACTGGTCCGACAACGTGAAGGACTGAACCGGCTTGGACATGCCAGACCTGCTCGCCACTGCTGCTAACAGATCTGCATGGAGGACGATGTCAGCTGCAACCGTTATGTCTCCCCGACAACTTCACAGTCATGGGACTGAGTGAGTGAGTGAGTGAGTATTGTAGTGAGTGTGGAGTACTTGCAGTATAAGGAAGAATATTTCTGCTGTTCATGGTGTTATATTTTGAGCAGACAACTCACCAGGGAGTAAGTCATATAGGTACTTACAAAGTGAGGGCGCTTGTGAGCGCCTTGACAGGTTCAGAATAAGTTGGCTACGCAGCTGCAGCCTCTGAAACTGCAAATGTACAGAGACTATATGAAACTTTTAAGTTTCAACGTCCAGTCATGTAGTTTTCATTCACTTATGCCAATATTGTAGGGCGCACGCGCACTACAATAAATACACTGAGAACACCCAAATGAAGTGCCCAAATATATATATACTCGGTGAATGGAAAAGGGGTCACCGGTAATGTACTTTTATCACGTAACAGTACTACATATTTGTACGAACGCCCTCACACGTTGGCGATATTGCAGCCTCGCATCGGAGACGCTATAATGGAAATGTTCTTAGAAAGAAAATACATGTAGCAATATTGCTGCAGACTATTGTTCCAGAGGAACCCACTAACATGAATAAAGGCATTGTGCGTTTCAACTTTCATTTTAATCCACTAGATTTTCAAAATTATCAAATCTAAATTAATCGATAACATTCTTTACCACTACGAGTAACTGAGCTTCGTGAATAGATTTCCTTCGAAAAACTAAAAACAAGCAGGTGGTCTTGTCGATCAAAAGTATTATTGCAAAGTTTGGAAATTGTGACTTGAACGCAATATTAAATGATAATAACAGGTTGATCGTGCTATCTGAAGTTAGAAAGAAGAGGCGAACAAGCACACTCAGATTGTGATTCACATGGAATTGTTCGTATCGCTATCACAGATACTTCTTAGTTCATTGAATAGGTTTCAATAGTGTTAAGACTGTCAGACAAGTTACACACTGAACATAAGATGACTAGTAGCCGTTTTTCTATACTGCTGAACGTGACGTTAACGTTATGCAGTGTAGTTGATGCCGTAGGTAAGTAAAATTATATTTGTATGCGGTAGAGTGTGTTATTATATAGAGGCCCATTGCATGTCCACTAATTTGATGATGTTTCATTTAAACTGACTTTCTCGGTGGCCTGATTTAATGCACGACTTTCATAGATTCCTTGTGGTAATTCCGCGTAGTATTATTATGCACTCTGCAACAGTGCAATTCATTGTTCACTATCATTGTAACGTGTGATAGTTCGGTGTTTCAATCTGGGCCGTTATATTAGAGGATGGTTAATTCGTGTCGTATCTGATCTCAGTTTCATATTATTCCCTTTTACTGAAGTTAAATTTCATTCATGAATATTTAAGTAAGTTTATATATATATATATATATATATATATATATATATATATATATATGTATATATATATATATATATATATATATATATATATATATATATATATATATATATATATATATATTGTAAAATGATGGAAACAATGGATTCCCTCTTTGTTTATCTCTTCATAGCTCCTCTGATAGATTTATGTACTTTCGAGGAAATGTCTTCGCAACAGTCTCAAATAAGTAAATGCCCTATGAACATGGTAGTGGGAAACTGCACTTGTCTGGGAACTTGTGTAGACCCTTTTGGTTGCCACGGAAACTGTACCGATTCTGACATCTGCATTTGTCCACCGGATGGATTCTTGATGAACGGGGAGGACTGTGTTCCCATTGAAGACTGCGGATGCTATGTTGAAGGCGTTGGGATCTTGCAAGTAAGTTAAATTTATATAGTTAATTAACAGACTGTTCAAATTCAATCACAATCAATAATAATATCTACGTTAAAACTGGCTTATAAAATGTCCAACCGCATCAGCCAAACATAATTAAGATGTTGGTGATCGTGGACATTATTGACGACCAACTGCATGTCCCTCTCATGAAGATAGGATATGACAAGGGGGGGGGGGCACATATGTTGAATAATTGTCACTTATAACATTTGATGCGATATTTCCAGAATCCATGGGAAATATCTATAAATGCCAGTGTGGCTGTCATAACAGTTTAAAACGAAAACATAATTTCACATACATTTTCGAAGTTGATCTTTTCATATGGTACCACGTTACTTGGAAATTAGGGAAAGGAGTAAAATGTGAGCTTCTTCTTCCCTTAATGCTGAAATGACTGTATCATCTTCCCCCTCCCCCACCCCATCCCCCATCAATACCAACTGTGGGTATTTAATCGCAGGGTTTTTTCTCCCTATAATATGAAGAGGTCAATTAAAGAATGCGCGGGTGCTACAATGTAAAAAAAGATTACTGTTGTAAGAAGACTCATATGAGGATCTTTTCGCTCTTCCATGATAGGTTTGGTAATCGAACTAAACGCTTCTTCCTTCCATTTTATACTAAACACACACACACAATTTAGGTTACGGCCTTTCCTTTTATCATTCCCCTGCAGCACGGGGAAGTCTTCATAAACAACGACTGCTCGATGCGGTGTGTATGTAGTCAGGGAGACTTGGTGTGTGATTACGAATTTCGATGCAGCGATAATGCAACATGCCAACAACAGAATCTCAACGATGTACCATGTATTTGTGACGATGGTTTCTATGGCAACGGATTAAATTGTACTTTGGCTCTCGACTGCGCTGACTACCATAATGCTGGATTCGTTGAAAATGGTACTTATCTGATCACGCCGAAAAACTGGACAAGAGGACCATTTGAAGTCTACTGTGATATGGCTACCTCGGGAGGTGGCTGGACGGTGAGTACAGCTTCAATCGTCTTGTATTCATAATACTTGTCTGTCAATCGTGAATGTCATGTCAGGAATGTTTCATTTGGGATCACTCATCCTCATGCAATGCTGCCCTTTAAGATTTGTTTTTCCTTATATTTTTCTATTGCCACACTGTTCTGGGTTGACAGTGCAAAAAAAAAAGTTATATTGCAGCCATTATCTAGCTAGCTTCTGGAGACATGGTCCCGTTTGTTTAAATTTTGCAGTGGCTATTCTCGTTTATCAGCTTCTCGGCCTTTGGCTAAGATCATGTGTAGTATCTTTTTTCCCCTTGGAGGGGAATCGTGATACACACCTGAAGATGATTACACATTCACAGTCTCGAGAAAGGGGGCTAGGGTTGAGAGCGGATCTGTCGTTTTGTTGTTCCGTTTTTCGTTCCCAGGTTCTTTCCTGGGTGACTTTTCTTAAAAAGATTTTTTTCAGCATTATGTAAGTCTGCCTGTTAATATCTCCAGCCATGTAACTTTGTGTATTACGACTATTCATAGTTTACCTTGACTGAGTGATTTTTACATTTCCGTATAAGTTTCCATGTTATTTTTGGTTACTATTGAATATCGCATAATGTATTCCGTTCGCATGTCTCAATAAAACATTCACTACGTCATAACACTGACGTGATACTCAAGGCAATATATATTCAACAAACACGTTGTCGAGGGGTAGGTGGGGTGGGTGGGGTG